>NC_052317.1:38132552-38432552 GCF_016432855.1 Salvelinus namaycush
GAGCTGCCCGTCTGTCCTGAGCCGTCAAAGCCGCCCGTCTGTCCTGAGCCGTCAAAGCCGCCCGTCTGTCCTGAGCCGTCAAAGCCGCCCGTCTGTCCTGAGCCGTCAAAGCCGCCCGTCTGTCCTGAGCCTTCAGAGCCGCCCGTCAGTCAGGAGCAGCCAGAGCCGCCCGCCAGTCAGGAGCAGCCAGAGCCGCCCGCCAGTCAGGAGCAGCCAGAGCCGCCCGCCAGTCAGGATCTGCCAGAGCCGCCCGCCCATCAGGATCTGCCAGAGCCGCCCGCCAGCCAGGATCTGCCAGAGCCGCCCGCCAGTCAGGCGCAGCCAGAGCCGCCCGCCAGTCAGGAGCAGCCAGAGCCGCCCGCCAGTCAGGAGCAGCCAGAGCCGCCCGCCAGTCAGGAGCAGCCAGAGCCGCCCGCCAGTCAGGAGCAGCCAGAGCCGCCCGCCAGTCAGGATCTGCCAGAGCCGCCCGCCCGTCAGGATCTGCCAGAGCCGCCCGCCAGCCAGGATCTGCCAGAGCCGCCCGCCAGTCCGGAGTTGCCCCTCAGTCCGGAGTTGCCCCTCAGTCTGGAGCTGCCCCTCAGTCCGGAGCTGCCCCTCAGTCCGGAGCTGCCCCTCAGTCCAGTGGCGCCCTCTGGGATGGTCTTCAGTCCGGGACTCGCTGCAAGGGTCGCCGTTCCAGAGGCGCCACCAAAGCGGGTATTAACTATGGTGGGGTGGGGTCCACGTCCCGCACCCGAGCCGCCGCCGTAGGAAGACCCACCCGGACCCTCCCCTTCTGTGTCAGGTTTTGCGGTCGGAGTCCGCACCTTTGGGGGGGGGGTACTGTCACGCCCTGGCCTTAGTTATCTTTGTTTTCTTTATTATTTTAGTTAGGTCAGGGTGTGACATGGGGGATGTTTGTGTTTTTGTCTAGTCTATGGTGTTTGTATTGTCTAGGGGGTTTTGTAGAGTTCATGGGGTTGTGTTCAGTGTAGGTGTTTATGTAAGTCTATGGTTGCCTGGATTGGTTCTCAATCAGAGACAGCTGTCTATCGTTGTCTCTGATTGGGAGCCATATTTAAGGCAGCCATAGGCATTAGGTAGGGTGTGGGTAATTGTCTATGTTTGACGTTAGTAGCTTGTGTCTGCACTTTCGTTTGTAGCTTCACGGTCGTTTTTTTGTTTAGTTTGTATTAGTGTTCGTTTCATCTTCTCAAATAAAGAGAAGATGTATCTATATCACGCTGCGCCTTGGTCCTCTCTTTCACCTAAAGACGATCGTGACATAACCACAGATTAAATTAAACAGGCACATGCATAACCACAGATTAAACTAAACAGGCCCATGCATAACCACAGATTAAATTAAACAGGCCCATGCATAACCACAGATTAAATTGAACAGGCCCAACCATAACCCCAGTCACATTTTCTTCCTCTCTAAAACTCATATGCACACATAGACACAGACACACACACACACACACACACACACACACACACACACACACACTGCTTGCATGAAAGAGTCAAAAAGGAAAAGTCCCCCCTGAAGCTATGTATGCTGCTCTTACATCACAGTGCTTTGAGTCGGTCGGTTCCCGCATGGCTGAACTGCTGGGAGAGATAGAGGGGAGATGGATGTAGAGAACACTTAACTACTGCAATGTCCTGGTTAGGGTCAGGATAACCTAGTTGGCCATTGTGGTTATTTCAAGGTATTTGTAAAGATGCGTGTCGTCAGTGCCACACTGTACAAGCAGGTACCTATGGTAACCATCCTCTCCAAAGGTGAGTCAGAGTCAGGAGCCATGACGGAGCAACTATATGGCATTCAACAACCACCAACTTCACTGAACTATTTTACTTTTACAGGATAATAGTAGGGGGGAAGTCTATCAATTTGTCCAAATGTTTTCTGTCAACAAATGCTGACTAATCCAAATAAACAGACTAAAAAATTTTTTTTTAAATATATATATACATAAAACAATCACTAACTACAGTATTCACCGGTGGAGGCTCCTCAGAGCAGGAAGGGGAGGACCATCTTCCTCAGTGAATTTCATAAAAATAAAAATAGTGAAAAAAAAAATGTAAATCATTTTTAGATAAAACTATACTAAATATATTCACAAGTCACGAAATGATTGATTACAACACACTGTTTTGCAATGAATGTCTACAGTAGCCTCAGCAGCACTCTGTAGGGTAGCACCATGGTGTAGCCGGAGGACAGCTAGCTTCCGTCCTCCTTTGGGTACATGGACTTCATTACAAAACCTAGGAGGCTCATGGTTCTCACTCCCTTCCATAGACTTACACAGTAATAATGACAACTTCCGGAGGACGTCCTCCAACCTATCAGAGCTCTTGTAGCATGAACTAACATGTTGTCCACCCAATCAAAATATCTAGTACTGAAAGCATAAGCTACAGCTAGCTAGCACTGCAGTGCATAACATGTGGTGAGTAGTTGATTCAAAGAGAGAGAAAGACAACAGTTGAACAGTTTTGAACAAATTAACTTCTTAAAAAACCAAGAAGTAAGAGAGAGAGAGAGAGAGACAGAGAGAGAGAGAGAGTAAGAGCTGTATTTGGTTGTATTTTTTATTTAAACTTTCACTTAGCTAGCAAATGCAGCTAGCTAGATTAGCTTACTCAAACACCCGGCTCAAACAGAGAGGGATGCTATGTTAGCTAGCTGGCTATGGCTATCCAACACTGGAACTCTTCCAAGTCAAGGTAAGCTTTTTTAAATGTATTTTTTATTGCTAAACTGCTTTCTGACGGTAAACTGTACTGCATGATTGTAGCAGGTTTACTAATGCGTTAGTTCGAGTAGTTCTATTTGCCTATGTTGTGACAACGATGTAGGCTGTGTGTAGCAGTTAGCGGTCATGATATGAAAGTTTGGCTTGGAAAGGTTTTTTCACCTGGTCACAGACATGTGTTGTGCAGTGAAGTTCACAAGCGAAGGGAAAAGGTGAGAGGAGGAGAGCGCGTAGATAGATGTGAGAAGGAATTATATAGACAATGAGCAAAGTGATTATGCTGTTTTATGTGACTTATGAACGTGAACTGTGTTTGCGCGTGATCAGGGGTGTATTCAATCCACTGATTCTGTTGAAAAACGTTTCTTAAACGGAAGCAAACGGAACCAAACGGGGAGAAAACATACCTGAATTTGTCCATTAGAAACTCTCATTTGCAACTGTTGGACTAATGATTACACCCTAGATCAGCTAGATGCAGGTAAGAGTGTGCAAGGTGGTATTGAAAGTGTCACTGTCTGTCACCTTGATAGGTCAACATTCTCTTTACCTGTGCACCTACGTTGTAAACGTTCATTCGTAGGCTAGATTGTAGCAGGGAAAATTGAAATATCATATAGTAGCCTAACCTGCCAATGTTACATTGAGCTGGGTGAACGGAATATGAATGGCAGTCATCCAATATGCTGTAATAGAAATAAGGCCATGCTCCTAAAAACAATAATCATCCTCCTAGGCCCTTAAACGGAGCACCACTGGTATTCACATTATATTTGGAAGCGGTGTCTGGAAGCAGCAGCCACTTTTTTTTACATGCAGTTTGTCTTAATAACTGACTATGATCTGATTCTGGAAAGCAACCTGTCTGAGATTCTGAACCAAAGCCTAGTAGAATCCCTTTGAATCTACACTGCCGTCAGGGTAGCAGGATGTGTCAAGTCTAGCTAGGCTTTTGATCTGACACATAGGGGAGCATCCCAAATGGCACCCTATTCCCTATATAGTACACTACTTTTTGACCAGGACCCATACCTACATAGTGCACTAATTTTGACCAGGGAACTTAGGGATCTGGTCAAAAGTAGTGCACAATATTGAGAATAGAGTGTCATTTGGGACGCAAATATACTGTACCCACATGGCGTGCTATATCACTGTCTCAACGTGTTCCTTCATCTTCAACACAGTAGAATGGATTGTTGCTGAGAGGGATTAATGGGCAATTACAATATTCAGGCCAGGGAACAAGTTGCATAACGAGTAATGGCACAATTAATCATACCATTTCGGATATTATTCATACCCGTTGAATTATTCTACATTTTGTTATGTTACAAGCTGAATTCAAAATGGATAAAAACATTTTTTTAAATTACACCCATCTACACACAACATCATTTTTTTATTTTACCTTTATTTAACTAGTCAAGTCAGTTAAGAACAAATTCTTATTTACAATGACGGACTAGGAACAGTGGGTTAACTGCCTTGTTCAGGGGCAGAACGACAGATTTTTACCTTGTCAGCTCAGGGATTCAATCTTGCAACCTTCCGGTTACTAGTCCAACGCTCTAACCACTAGGCTACCTGCCGCCCCTGAACTAACGACAAAGTGAAAACATGTTTTTAGACATTTTTGCACATTTATTGAAAATTAAACGCAGAAATATGTAATTTACATAAGTATTCACACCCTTGAGTCATTACAATACATGTTATAATCACCTTTGCCAGTGATTACAGCTGTAAGTCTTTCTGGGTAAGTCTCTAAGAGCTTTGTACACCTGGATTGTAAAATATTTGCACATTCTTTTTTTATTCTTCATCCTCTGTCATGTTGTTAATCATTGCTAAACAGCCATTTTTAAGTCTTGACATATATTTTGAAGATGATTTAAGTCAAAACAATAATTAGGCCACTCAGGCACATTCAATGTCTTCTTGGTAAGCAACTTCAGTGTATATTTGGCCTTGTGTTTTAGGTTTTTGTTTTTCTGATAGGTGAATTTGTCTCGCAGTGTCTGTTGGAAAGCAGACTGGGCCAGGTTTTCCTTTAGGATTTTGCCTGTACTTAGTTCAGCGGTTCCCAAACCAGGGGCCATGTGAGGTTGTGGGAGAATTTCCAAAATCCTGAAGAGAAGAAAATATATATACAGTACCAGTAAAAAGTTTGGACACACCTACTCATTCTATCAGGTATCAAAGTAAGACCAAAGTGCAGACTGTGTGAAGTAACAATGTTTATTGTAACAGGAGCAGGCAAACGACAGGTCAAGACCGGCAGAGGTCGATAATCCAGAGCAGGAGCAAAGGTACAGGACAGCTGGCAGGCTCAGGGACAGGGACAGGCAGAGTGGTCAGGCAGGCGGGTACAGGGTCAGGACAGGCAAGGGTCAAAAACCAGGAGAACGAGAAAAAGAGAGGCTTGGGAAAGACAGGTGCTGACAGGACAAATGCTGGTAAGCTTCACAAACAAGGTGAACTGGCAACAGACAAACAGAAAACACAGGTATAAGTACACAGGGGATAATGGGAAAGATGCGTGACAGTACCGATCGGTGATGCGGAAGCGAAGTGGCCAGGGCCTTACGGAACCCCTCGCGGAGGTCCTGGTACTCTGCGGAGCTGGCGGAGAGGTCAAGGGCAATTTCCAAGCCCCCAGGAATATGTCCCGGGGCAGGCAGAGCTGACTTCAGGCAATGAATGCGGCAAGGCGGGCTCCAGCCCACGATGGCACCAGTAGCCCAGTCAATGGAGGGATTGTGTCGCTGGAGCCAAGAGAATCCCAATACCACGTGAACCTGCGGAGACTCAACCAGCAGGAATTGGATCGTCTCGCTGTGGTTCCCCGACACTCGTAGGTTGACGGGGGTGGTCTGGTGCGTGACCCGGCCTATAGAGCGCTCGTCCAGCGCTCTAACACCCATGGGAATGGAAAGGGGTTGAGTGGGGATGCCCAGCTTGGACGCCAGGGTAACGTCCATGAGACTCGCATCTGCCCCCGAGTCGATGAGTACCTGCAGAGACTTGGACAGGTCGCTCCACAGCAGGGTGGCATAGAGAGGGGGGCGAGTAAAGGGAAGAAGAAAAATTATCTTGAAGACCCACCAGTGTACTCACTCCAACGAATGAGTTAGGTTTCTTGAAGGGACAGGTAGACACAAAATGACCTGCAGTACCGGAATACAGACAACTCTGCGTCTCAAGTCTGCGTACGCGTTCGGTGGGAGAGCCTAGCCCTGCCGAGCTGCATCAGCTCGGGAAGAGGTGAATTGGTAGTCTCCGGAGGCTCTTGGTGGGACTCGGGTAAGCTCGGATCCTCTCGGGGACGCAGACGCCGTAGACTACCGGAGTTCATCAGCTGCAGGGTGGGATCCCTGAGTGAGCGATTGGGACCGCAATCGGACCTCTTCTCCCTCCTACGTTCCCGTAGCCGACCACCGATCTGGCTGGTTAAAGCGATGAGTCGAGCTCCGTCGGTAGTTCTCGGGCTGCCAGCTCATCCTTTACCTCCTCCGATAATCCGTGCAGGAACGTGTCGAACAGCGCTTCCAGGGTTCCATGTACCCTCCGCTGCTAGCGTGCGGAACTCCACCGCACTGAGGGTGTCCTGCCGAAGCTGGAGTAACTTCCGGGCAGCCTCTCTCCCGGACACCGGAGCTTCGAAACCTTCTCACCTCTGCCACGAATACCCCCAGACTGAGGCAGATGGCGGATTGTTGCTCCCACACCGCCGTGGCCCAGGCGAGTGCCTTCCCGGACATCATCGTAATAATGTACGCTATCTTCGAGCGGTCCGAGGGGAACAAAGGAAAAGACAGGCGGTGACAGGACAAACGCTGGTAAGCTTGACAAACAAGGCAAACTGGCAACAGACAAACAGAAAACATAGGTATAAGTACACAGGGGATAATGGAGAAGATGGGCGACACCTGGAGGGGTGGAGACAAGCACAAGGACAGATGAAACAGATCAGGGCGTGACACATTCAAGGGTTTTTCTTTATTTTTACTATTTTCTACATTGTAGAATAATAGTGAAGACATCAACACTATGAAATAACACATATGGAACCATGTAGTAACCAAAAAAGTGTTAAACAAATCAAAATATATTTTATATTTGAGATTCTTCAAAGTAGTCACCCTTTGCTTTCAAATCAAATCAAATGGTATTTGTCACATGCACCAAATACAAAAGGTGTTATGTTTACCTTACAGTGAAATGCTTACTTACAAGCCCTTAACCAGCAATGCATTTTTAAGAAAAATACCTAAATAATAAAGTAACAAATAATTAAAGAGCAGCAGTAAAATAACAATAGTGAGGCTATATACAGGGGGTACCGGTACAGAGTCGATGTGCGGGGGCACCAGTTAGTCGAGGTAATTGAGGTAATATATACATGTAGTTAGAGTTATTAAAGTGACTTATGCATAGATAACAGAGATAACAGAGATAACAGAGAAAGTGACTTATGCATAGATAATAACAGAGAGTTTCATTGATGACAGCTTTGCACACTCTTGGCATTCTCTCAATCAGCTTCACCTGGAATGCTTTTCCAACAGTCTTGAAGGAGTTCCCACATATGCTGAGCACTTGTTGGCTGCTTTTCCTTCACTCTATGGTCCAATTCATCCTAAACCATCTCAAATTAGTTGAGGTCAGGTGATTGTGGAGGTCAGGTCATCTGATGCAGCACTCCATCACTCCTTTTCTTGGTCAAATAGCCCTTACAAAGCCTGGAGGAGTGTTGGCTCATTATCCTGTAGAAAAAAAAAATGATAGTCCCACTAAGCGCAAACCAAATGGGATGGCATATCGCTGCAGAATGCTGTGGTAGCCATGCTGGTTAAGTGTGCCTTGAATTCTAAATAAATCACTGACAGTGTCAGGAGCAAAGCACTGTCACACCATCACACCTCCTCCTCCATGCTTCACAGTGGGAACTACACATGCAGAGATAATCCATTCACCTACTCTGTGTCTCACAAAGACATGGCGGTTGGAACCAAAAATCAAACATTTGGACTCATCAGACCAAAGGACAGATTTCCACCGATCTAATGTCCATTGCTCGTGTTTCTTGGCCCAAGCAAGTCTCTTCTTATTATTGGTGTCCTTTAGTAGTGGTTTCTTGCAGTAATTCGACCACAAAGGCCTGATTCAAGCAGTCTCCTCTGAACAGTTGATGTTGAGATGTGTCTGTTACTTGAACTCTGTGAAGCATTTATTTGGGCTGCAATTTCTGAGGCTGGTAACTCTAATAAACGTATCCTCTACTTGATGGTTTTTGCGACTGCACTTGAAGAAACTTTCAACGTTTTTGGCATTTTCCAGATTGACTGACCTTCATGTCTTAGAGTAATGATGGACTGTCGTTTCTCTTTGCTTATTTGAGCTGTTCTTGCCATAATAGGGCTATCTTCTGTATACCACCCCTACCTTGTCACAACACAACTGATTGGCTCAAACGCATTAAGAAGGAAATAAATTCCACAAATGAACCTTTAAGGCACACCTGTTAATAGAAATGTATTCCCGGTGACTACTTATTTGTTTAACACTTTTTTGGTTACTACATGATTCCATATATGTGTTATTTCATAGTTTTGACGTCTTCACTACTATTCTACAATGTAGAAAATAGTTTTTAAAAAAGAAAAACCTTTGTATGAGTAGGTGTGTCCAAACTTTTGACTGGTACCGTATATTATAATATCATTATTGGTATCTTAAAATCATTGTAATGTGGTTAACTTTAAAAATAAAATAAAAATAAAGTTATTCAAATCTAAAAGATACAATTCAACCAGAGAGCTCTCTTAGATCATGGGAAAAGGCCTCACTTGTCTGTTGCACTTGAATCATTCCCACAGTGAACGGCTAGGCCTGCTACGCTATGAAACCACACACTATTGCAGAGTCTTTGATATTACCGGCCGCAACTGATATGGTGAAAACAATGTGTGGGGAGGCAGATAAACTCACATCAATACCTAACAATGTTAAACAACTCATTTATGCTGTGAGTGAACGACTCAGAAACTCCCCAGCAGATGCTCTCCAAATGGACGTGTGGGTCGAGATGCCCATGCATTGACTTTTGTCGGGGGATGGTATTCACAGGGACATATTGTTCTGTCTCGATTCCTGAGCATGACCGGCATAGGGAATGTTCAGTGTGCTGCGTGGAAATATTGACGGAAAACAGATTCCATATGGGATCGAATGGTGGACTTTTGCACAGATGGGGCTCCATCTATGGTGGGACAGCGGGCAGGCTGTCTGCACGCTAGTTTTGAATGTGTCTCCCTCTGCAGTATGGATGGACTGTATGATACACGGAGAGCATTATATGAGCTAAAAATATTCCATTTTATTTGGAACGGTGGGCAAGACACACGGGCTTATTTATATAATGAATATGAATTCGGAGGGCAGTAATTATTCAACATTAAAGCATTGGACCTCTCACTAAAGGCTCCAGTCATACAAAGGTTCTACTTAAATCTGAACTGGTACTCTAGCAGACTAGTAAGAATGTCTCACCCCATGTTCAAAAATGGTATCTTTCCCTTTATTTAGATTACAAGTTTTTTGAAAATGAAATAATTGTAACGACTCTCGTCGTTGGTTGAAGGAGAGGAGGACCAAAACGCAGCGTGGTATGTATCCATATTTATTAGAATACTTTTCTAGACGAACAAAACAATAAACAAAACGAAACCAACGACGCTACAGTCCTGAACAAGAGAACAATGAAAAAACAATGAACGCACGAACAGGAACAATCACCCACAAACAAACAGTGAGAACAGCCTACCTAAATATGGTTCCTAATCAGAGACAACGTAAAACACCTGCCTCTGATTGAGAACCATATCAGGCTAGTTAGACAACCCTAAACCAAACATAGAAACACATAACATAGAATGCCCACCCAGCTCAGAATGCCCACTCCTGACCAACTAAACAAAGACTGAACAAAGGAAATAAGGTCAGGAACGTGACAATAATCTCCAAAATATCACTATTTTTAAAACAAGTCATAGAAATTTGGTTGCAATTTCAGTTTAATCCACCAGAAAAGACAGAACAAATATTACAAGAAATATTATGGTTAAACTCAAATATACAAAAAATATATATATTTTTAGAATACAAAAAATAAAAGTTTAATCTTTGTAAATTATATCATAAATAGGACTGGTGGAGTTGTCACACAAGCAGCTAACAAAAATATATGGAAATGTCCGTTCTACTCAAAATTACAACCAACTACAGTAACTGCAGCATTACCCCAAAAATGGAAGTGGAAAGGGGAGAAAGTAAGGAACTTTTATGTTGTCCCTGCATTAAAAAAAAAAACATTGGCTAAAGAAAATTGTGATAAATAAAAAAGCATACCGGTTTCATTTAAGGACGCAAAAAATGACAGCTGTGCCATATAAATAGCTAAATAGTAGGGAAGAGATTTTCGACATACCGATTCCGTAGCACATAACTGATACACAAAACAAAGCTGTATTCCAATTTTTTTTTATGTAAATTGTTATACAAACTTTTTGCAACCAATAACATGTTATATATGTGGGCTACAACCATCCCAGCTCTGCAGATTTTGCTGCAAAGGGACAGAATCATTAGATCATTTATTTTGGTACTGTCTGTGTGTACTTTCACTTGTATTTGGTCACAGGTTCAGGGATGGCTGAAGAATTCCAACATTTACCTGGAGCTAACTCTGCAAATAGCACTGCTGGGGGATTTAAAAAGTCATAGTCAATCGATCAATCGATGATTGATATAATACTCTTAGCAAAAAAAGATATCTTTAATTTACAATAATAGTATTCAGACCGATTGACTTATTCCACAATTTGTTACTTATTCTAAAATGGATTAAATAAATAAAATTCCTCATCAATCTACACACAAAACCCTATAATGACAAAGAGAAAGCAGGTTTTTAGAAAATTTAGCAAATTTCTTACAAATAAAAAACATAAACACCTTATTTACATAAGTATTTAGACTTTTTGCTATGAGACTCGAAATTGAGCTCAGGTGCATCCTGTTTCCATTGATCATCCTTCAGATGTTTCTACAACTTCATTGGAGTCCACCTGTGGTAAATTCAATTGATTGGACATGATTTGGAAAGGCACACACCTGTATATATACGGTTCCACAGTTGACAGTGCATGTCAGAGCAAAAACCAAGTCATAAGGTCAAAGGAATTGTCCGTAGAGCTCCGAGAGAGGATTATGTCAAGGCACAGATCTGGGGAAGGGTACTAAAAATTGTTGGCAGCGTTGAAGGTCCCAAAGAACAGAGTGGCCTCCATCATTCTTAAATGGAAGAAGTTTGGAATCCCCAAGACTCTTCCTAGAGCTGGCCGCCCGGCAAACTGAGCAATCGGGGAGACGGACCTTGGTCAGGGAAGTGACCAAGAACCCGATGGTCGATCTGACAGAGCTCCAGAGTTCCTCTGTGGAGATGGGAGAACCTTCCAGAAGGACAACCATCTCTGCAGCTCTCCACCAATCAGACTTGTATGGTAGAGTGGCCAGATGGAAGGAGGGTGTGAGGATGTTTTTCATCAGCAGGGACTGGGAGACTAGTCAGGATCAAGAGAAAGCTGAACGGAACATAATACAGAGAGATCCTTGATGAAAACCTGCTCCAGAGCGCTCAGGACCACAGACTGGGGCGAAGGTTCACCTTCCAAAAGGACAACAACCCTAAGCACATAGCCAAGACAACGCAGGAGTGGCTTCGGGACAAGTCTCTGAATGTCCTTAAGTGGCCCAGCCAGAGCCCGGACTTGAACCCGATTGAACATCTCTGAAAAGACCTGAAAATAGCTGTGCAGCAAAGCTCCCCATCCAACCTGACAGAGCTTGAGAGGATCTGCAGAGAAGAATGGGAGAAACTCCCCAAATACAGGTGTGCCAAGCTTGTAGCATCATACCCAAGAAGACTCGAGACTGTAATCGCTGCCAAAGGTTCTTCGACAAAGTACTGAGTAAAGGGTCTGAATACTTATGTATGTGAACGTGGTAATTCAGTTGTTGTAGTTTTTTGTCATTATGGGGTATTGTGATGTCATTATGGGGTATTGAGTGTAGATTGATGAGGGGGAAAAAACGATTTAATCCATCTTAGAATAAGGCTGTAATGTAACAAAATTTGAAAAAAGTCAAGGGGTCTGAATACTTTCCCAATGCACTAGATGGGAGTGGTTGAGTGGAGCTGACTAAAAACAAACTAAATATAACTATTGTATAATGTACTGTGTCCATAAAATGTATTTAGTATGAGCTGGAAGTAGAAGCCTCAGTGTTGTTGTCCATTAGTTTACTCCAATTACGGGAGGTATGGTGGGGTTAGAAATAATAAAGGAAAATATATAAAAGCACTCCACCAATCAGGCCTTTATGATCGAGTGGCCAGACGGAAGACACTCCCTCAATAAAAGGCATATGACAGCCCGCTTGGAGTTTGCCAAAAGGCACCTAAATGGGTATTGTGTATAGATGGATGAAGGGAAACGATTGAATCCCTTTAAGAATAAGGCTGTAACGTAACAAAATGTGGAAAAAGTCAAGGGGTCTGAACTTTCCGAATGCGCTGTATATATTTACAAAAAAAGGTGGGGGATTGGAAATGATTCAGACAATTGTGTTGACGGAAGCCACAATCTATCTGCAGTATTAAAGATGATCACCCCCTTCAAAAAAATTAAATACAAAAAAAAATGATTTCTAAAACTAATCCAAATTTGATTAAATCCCATATCTACTGGGTGAAATACCACAGTGTGCCATTACAGCAGCAAGATTTGTAACCTGTTGCCACAAGAAAAGGGCAACCAGTGAAGAACAAACACCATAGTAAATACAACCCATATTTATATTTATTTATGTTTATATTTGCACTTTAACTATTTGCACATTGTTACACTGTATATATATATGACATTTTAATTGAATTGAATTGAGAGAGAGAGAGAGAGAGAGAGAGCAAGAGAGAGAGAGAGAGCGAGAGAGAGAGAGAGAGAGAGAGAGAGAGAGAGAGCGAGAGAGAGAGAGAGAGAGAGAGAGAGAAAGAGAGAGAGAGAGAGAGAGAGAGAGAGAGAGAGAGAGAGAGAGAGAGAGAGAGAGAGAGAGAGAGAGAGAGAGAGACATAAGAAGAGCTTCCCAAAGAAGGGGGGGGGGGTAATTATTTGACAACGGCACACAAGGACACAACACAATGAGAACCAGAATCATCTGGAGGGCCTGAGAGACACAAAGACCCAAATATAACAACGCTCTGTAAAGGGCTCACATTACCTGCGTCCCAAATGAAACCCTATTTCCTATGTAAAGCGAAATGTTTTACCAGGACCCACAGGGTCAAAAGTAGTGCACTATGTAGGAAATACGGTGCCAGTTAGGACCCAGACATTATCTGGGTACACGGTAGCTTTCAGTGACAGAACAGAACACTGTGTCTGGAACAGTCTGCCCAATTAATTCAACTCATATGAAAGGATGGCCGGGGAAGATTTGAGACCAAAATGTGTTTCTATTGTGTGGATGATCTTATTCATCAACAGTTTATTTTTATTTTTATGATGCACAGGCATCAAGGTTATTCCTAGCAGATTATTACAGTGACTAAAGTCTATTCAGGATGACTGGAGGAGCTTCCTTCTTCTCTACATCTTCATCTCTCATATCCATCCATCGTAAATATTCCATCTTATGCTGCAAAGATTGTTGTTGTCTTATGTCCCCCCGGGACGAAGAGGATTTACAGATGTGGGATTTTAATTTGTGCCAGTTTGCTACAGCAGGAAATGAGTACAGCAGCAACAGGACATTTTAATAATTATGTGGATTATAAGTAATGGACGTTTTTGTAGGGGTTGATACATTTTTCATTAGGGCAACTCAGGTCTGAAATTATTCTACTCCTTGAGTTCCTGCACCTCATTGACTATTAGCTTTAAGTATTGTGGAGTCGCTGCACCTAAATATAAACAGTATTGGCACTCAAAATGAGTACCAACACGTATTTTAGTCCAAGTCAAGCACTGCATACATACAGTATGATGCAGCACATCCCAATACATGAGTAGAAGCTCATCTCTGCTGTTTATTTGAATCCCTCTGGCGTCACGGGCAGGAGAGTCTGTCTCACTGGGATTGATTCCTATAGACACAGTGACAAAGGGGCCTCAATGAAAACACACCACTTTAACACTCACCCTGTGTGAATGACAGGTCATCATGGTTCATCCACTCTTCAGAAAGAAAATCTAGGTTGTGAAGTAACTATGGTTAACATCAGAGCTTTAAAATTCAACAGCAGTCTCTCAGAATTTTTTTCCTTTTTTTCAGGAATGTTATAGTGGTGGAACTGTACAAATAGACACAGTGTGTGTGTGTGTGTGTGTGTGTGTGTGTGTGTGTGTGTGTGTGTGTGTGTGTGTGTGTGTGTGTGTGTGTGTGTGTGTGTGTGTGTGTGTGTGTGTGTGTGTGTGTGTGTGTTACTTCCTTCTCCAGAGGGTAGCAAACAAGTCCTCCTTTCCTCCTCCTCTACTAAACTGCAGACCCAGCTAGCACAGAACGTTGCTTTAAAGGTTCCTGAAAAAAATATATTTCACAGAATATTCTGGGAACGTTGTGGGAAAGTTATTGTTCTAAGAAACAAAGGAGAACCTTTAGGGAACGTTGCTATTTCGGTAAAGTAGAAAAACGGTGTTCTAAGAACGTTCAAATAACCTCATAAAAATGTTTTTTGGGGGGGGGGGTGAATTACACCTTTTACATAACGTTCCCCAGTGGTTCCCATTTGGTTGTTCTGGGAACGTTGCATATCTTGGGGCCATATTGGATCAAACTGCTGAAGGAGATAAATTGTGTGTGGAGGTGAGTGCACATCATTTTGTAAATACTTAACTAGTAGTTTATCTCCCCAAAAAGGAGAACCGTGTAAATGGTTATGAGGGAATATGCATTTATATGCATTTTCACAGAACTTTTGGAAGAACTTGAGAAAATGTAGAGTGACGAGAGTGAGGATGAATTAGATGTGGTGGCAGGTGCAGCGATGACTGTTGATGAGAAGCTGAGTGTAGATGGAAGCAGAGTGACGAGGACGGTTGGCGTCAAGTTCAAAAAGAGGTATTTATTTTATTTAACCTTTATTTTATCAGGGAGTCATATACTGAGAACAAGGTCTCTTTTATAGATGAGCCCTGAATTACATAAATTACACACATCAATATAAATACAGAACGCAAGCAGAAAGAAAGAAAAAACTGTCATAAAAAACAAACACATTGATCGGTAATAAGGTCCTCAATCAGCATTCTGAAGGCACCACAACATCACATTTCAGAACATTTTGAAGATTGTTCCACAAATAAGGTGCAAGAAAACTAAAAGCTGACTTACCTAACTCAGGAGAGACCAAGGGAATTTCCAGAGTTATCCATCCCTTAGACCAGGGGTGGTAACTCCTATGTCTAAAGTTTAGTAATGATGTTTGGTACAGTGGGATTTTTTTTTGTAAAAATGCTTTATAAATGAAAACATAGCAATGGTCTATCAGCCTACGTGACATCAAAGAGGACCAACCAACTTTCTGGTAGAGAATGCAGTGATGAGCACTACATTTGTTGCCTGTAATAAAGCACAGTGCGCTATGATACACTGCATCTATAAGCTTTAATGCAGTTGCAGCTGCGGTCATATAGATGATGTCGCCATAGTCTAAGACCGATATCAACGTCGACTGAATAAACTGGTTTTCTACTATTTAAATCGATGGGCAGGACCAATTCTATAGAAGAAGCCCATTTTTATTCTCAGCTTCTTAACTCGTCAATATGCTTTTTAAAAGACAGCTTGTCATCTATCCAGATACTTGTAAGCAGACACACGATCAATGTGGACACCATCCAAAGTACATATCCTTAAATCAGAGTTCTTTTTGTGAGCTCTAGAGAACATATACTTAGTTTTACCTGTATTCAATACTAATATTAGGTCAATTAAGTTTTTGTAATACAATGAAGACGGTAGTTCAGATAGAGCCTGGTCAACCATGGGGGGCAATAGCATACACAACAGTATCATAGTCATACAAGTGCAGGTTTCAATTATATATATCTTTTTTTTTACAGACAAGTCGATATTGTTAATGTAAACAGTAAAATGTACAGGACCCAAAATTGACCCCTGCGGGATACCTTTCGTAATATACAGGAAACCTGATTTAACACCATCAGTAGATACACATTGAGTTCTATCTGCCAAGTGATTTTTAAACCTGTTAAATGCAGCCTGTTCAAGGCCATTTGAGGAAAGCCTCTGAATTAGCAGTGAGTGATCAACAGTATCGAAAGCCTTTGACAGGTATGACCTGGTCTAACACCCAACTGATGTACATTTTGAAATGTATTCTAAGATAAGAAAGATCTTAGCTGAGAATTAATCAAGGATTCTAATATTTTGGCTAGGCAAGAACAGTTAGAAATAGGATGATAGATATTTAGGTCACAAGGGTCACCACCTTTGTGAAGGGAGAGCACATGGGCTGCCTTCCAAACATTGGGGATAGTACCAGATATAATCGTCAGGTTAAAAATATGGGTTAATGATTCAGCAATTAGGGGGGCAGAGAGCTGCAGCAGAAATGGATCAAGCATATCAAGCCCAGTGGATTTTTTAAAAGCAAGGCATCTAGCACATCACAGATAGTAAATTGCTGAAATGAAAACAAAGATTCACTAGAAGTTGACGTGTTAACTGTCAAGTCAGCTAGAGAGAAGAGCAGTCGGTTGTGTAAAGAACACGAGGGGAGACAGAGAGTTGGTTTCAAGCGCATGGCATAGCAGCTGTTGATTGCAAAGGACCACAGGAGGAGGCAGGTAGCTGGGACCAGGAGCAGGCAGAAGGTCATACACAGGGGGTCCAAAAGGGCAAAAGTACAGGCAGGGAAAAGGCTAGTAACGTCATCCAGGAGATCAGGCAATAGGTTGATAACAGGAAATCCAATAAGCTAAAGTACAGGCAGGGAATAGGCAAAAGGCATCGTTAGTGAGGCAGGCAAAAACTATCATTCACGGGAAACTCAGTGCTCCGAAAGATGTGTGCCACAAAACAAACAATACCTCACAGTGATGGGGTGCAAAGAACTGAACTAAATAGTGTGTACGTGACCTACAGGTGTGTGAACAGGTGATCAGAATTCAGGTGATTGGGATCTGGAAAGTGAGCTGTGTTCAGAAGATCTATGTGTTTGAGAGAGTGGTGGAAAGTGAGCTGCGTTCAGGAGACCTATGTGTTTGAGAGAGTGGGCTGGAAAGTGAGCTGTGTTCAGGAGATCTATGTGTTTGAGGGTGTGAGTTGGAAGCAGACGTTACAGGTTGACTGAACAGGGTCAATTAAACCACTGTTTCTCTCAAATAAAAAGCCTACCGAGATAAAATGATGGTTAAAAGCATAATCTATCCCCTTCTTCTCAGTTATGATGCCAGAGGCAGACAGAACTTGCTTAGGCAGGGAAGAAGAGGATTTTTTAACACTTTAGTGCATTTACTGTTCCAACATTTAGAAGGATCACCAGCAGAGTCAGAGATAGAGCTTAAAAAATAGCTTGATTTAGCTTTCTTAATCAACATAGTACATATGTTTCTCAATTGTCTGAGAAATTGCCACTCCAGTACTGAGTCAGTTGTCCTTACTTTGGCCCAGGCCTGATAGCTTAGAAGAAAACCAAGGGTTAGATTTATCTTTCACTCTGAAGTGTTTAAAATGTGCATTTATCTGACAGATAAATAAATATGGAGGATACATTTTCTAGAGCCAACTCAGGGTCAGGAGGAATACAGGAGACAGAAATAAATCAGAGTAGAACACGTCATGTGAAAACCCTTGAGGAGAGAAAACATTTATCGTCTTAATTAAACGAGGATTAGTATTTTGCTGTTTCATATCTCTAATACATTCAATGGGACAATGATCACTGAGATCATATGCAAATACTCCACTAGGCAAATATTTATGGAGGTTATTAGTAAGAATTAAATCAATCACTAAGGAGTTAACAGGGGTTTTCACATTTAGCCGTGTGGGTTTTGAGATCAATTGAGTCAGATTAAAATCAATCCATATACTCTTAAATTGATCTGAGGCCAAGGATAGCCAACCCAGATTCAAATCGCCTAAAATGACCACATATACCACCAATAGCAACGGCCGTGGCAGCAGGGCGGCGGTAAATCCCAGCAACAAATAAATGTGTATTCTGGTTTATGGACACATCTACATCTAGTGATTTAATTTTTTTTTAAATAATTAATACAACCAGGTGCTCAAATTTCTTGGGAACAGAAATATTTACAGATTGGGATGCCATGAAATAGGTTTTACATATACGGCCATTCCTCCCCCTTTCTGTAATTTGTCACATCTTAATAGATTATAATAATTTACTTCAATGCCTTTATCAGAGACAGAACAATTTAACCAGGTTTCTGAGAGAACCAGAATGTCAGGATGTCATGAGTCCTGTACCCAAATGTAAATTGTGTCCATTTTTTAAAATTAAATCATACTTCACACATTTAGGTGCATTAGCCCAAACCCCTATGAGATTTAAAGTCAGAAGGGGTATTCAGCTCATTCCCATCAGAGCTAACAGGTATAGGGTCATCTGCAGCTATTTATTGAGTGAGCTGAGACTTTGCCAAGGTCCCTGGCCAACCACGTGAGAGCAGAGCAGACTGAGCATTTGACAGACCTCCCTCAAGTTGCTGGATGCAAGGGTTGGGGCGGGAACTGGGAGAGCAGTTTTGACAGAGCTCAGTCCACCCGGATGAAGCTCCCGCCAAAGGAGTGGAGCTACTGGGGACCGGAGTTGCTGCCAATGAAATACGTGTTCCAATAGCTGGAACCTAACAAGAGTGTGGATGAAGTGCCTGCAGTGAGGAACGCCGAGTTTGGGCCTCGGTCCGAGGATGTAAAGTTGTGTCTGTGCCAATCAGATTGCAGAACCCGTGTTATAAAACTAATTGATAACTGAAATCATAATTGTGTTAATTGTTCAGATTAGTTATGTAATCCTGGTTGTGTGTGTGTCTTCCTGACTTTTTAACCTTCAGAGAACATTCATCGAACGTGCCTAACTTTGTAACCTTCACAGAACGTTCCTAACTTTGTAACCTTCACAGAACGTTCCTAACTTTGTAACCTTCACAGAACGTTCCTAACTTTGTAACCTTCAGAGAACGTTCCCAGACTGTTCACCGCTACCTTCATACAACCAAAAGAGTATGTTAAGAAAACCATCCATTTGAACCTTTAGGGAACATTGGTAACCTTCAGAGAACATTCCCAGAACGTTTCCCACTACCTTTATACAACCAAAACAGAATGTTCAAAAGAACATTAAGAAAACCATCAGTTTGAACCTCCGGTCCTCAGAATCTTCAGAGAATGTTCTGTGAGAGAAAAATGATGTATTTACCTGATTTGTTTAATATTAATAGTTAACAATTAATATGCTTAACAATAGTAAATACATGTATTTAGTGCCAATGCTGTGCTTCTGAGAAAAGATGGTTCATCTCTTCCACGTTCAGTCCCCGTAGCTGGTCTAGGCGTGTCGTCAAGGACATGGGATCGAGACAAACTTGAGGAACAGACCTGTATTGTTTTCAATCACCTTTGCTTCTTGAGTAACCTGGTCACACGGCATAAGACAAAGAGCCTCTGAGAGTGACCACAGTTTGTCAGTCCATCCTGTTCTTTTACCAAGTGCACAGCTGTGGAGAGATAGAAGGGAACGGAGGCTAGTTTGGTAGAGAAAGGAGTAAACGGAACTGCCGTCATCACTATGACCTCACACACCCAATACACCTGGCCACAAATAGAAAACAAGGTAGCTTATGATGCCCTGATCTTCCGGGGAGGGGTGGAACAACGATGACTAAGCAGTTTTGGGGTTTCTACGTAAACCCCTTGCGTTTCTGTACTATTCGAGCACTCAATCGATTCACCCTGTATGTGTGTGTTGTATTGACCTGCTCCCTTGTTAACAATATTTGAATAGTGTTTGATTGCTTGAAGTATAATCCAAGTCTCTCCTAATTCTTTAGAATTTCCACGACATTCTCCAGAACGTTCCCAGCTACTTTCATATAACCTTCAGAGAACGTTCCCAGAATGATCCCCGCTACCTATATACAACCAAAAGAGAATGTTCAAAGAACGTTATGAAAACCAACGATTTGAACCTTTGGGGAACATTGATGCAACGTTCAGGGAACGTTCCCACAACCAAAAGGTGTTATCTGGGGAACAACCACAGTGTCTCTGCCTCCAAAAGAAAGTTTCCCTATAAATAAAATCAGATATTACTAACCAGTTCATTGCATCAAGTCAAAGCTACTGTGGGTCGTTACTGATTCAGTAGATAGCTTTAAGATGAATAAAGCCCCATTGAAAGAGCTTGACAGTTCTGTGTGCTGAATATTGAGTCTGTTCCAGGATACCAGCTGCATCCCAAATGGCACCCTACCTACTACGTTTGAGAATTTAGAATGAATGACCTAGATCAGCAGCACATGCAGTGAATGATCTTGTGATGATATTCTGTATGACAAATCTCCTGTATTCACTGTTTGGCATAATGGTTAAGGTGTCAGCTCTACATCATTTGGCAGATGTGCTTATCCAGAGCAACTTACAGTAGTAAAGTCAGACTTTTTTCACACTGGTTCCCAATGGGAATCAAACCCACAACCCTGGCTTTGCAAGTGCCATGCTCTACCAACTGAGCCCCACGGGCTTGACAATGCAAATAGTCCGGGTAGCCATTTGGTTAGCTGTTCAGGAGTCTTATGACACCGTCTGGAATGCGGTTTAAAACCAATCAGCATTCAGGATTAGACCCACCCGTTGTATAAAACAACATCATCTCCTCCCTCTTTTTCTATTTTCCGTACCTACTAAACATGACCCTGGAATGTGGCAGTTAGTGGCCCTCACAAACCACTATGAGGTCAAAGGTCAGAGAGCCAGTTCCCACTTCACAGATGTTGTTATTACCTTCCCACAGCTGGATCTAGTCATGGGCCCGGGAGAGGAAGTCAGGGCGTGACGAGGAAGGTGCTGAGAACAGTGCCTTCAGAAAGACACGTGAGACATTGGAACACCTCCCTGGTCTTTGTGGTTGAATCTGTGTTTGAAATTCACTGCTCGACTAAGGGAACTTATAGATAATTGTATGTGTGGGATACAGAGACGAGGTAGTCGTTCAAAAATGATGTTAAACACTATTATTGGACACAGAGTGAGTCCATGCAACTTATTATGTGACTTGTTAAAAGCACATTTCTACTCTTGAACTTATTTAGGCTTGCCTTAACAAAGGGGTTGAATACTTATTGATTCACATTTCATCTTTCCATTTTTTATTAATTTGTAAGCATTTTTAAAAGCATAATTCCCCTTTGACATACAGGGTATTGTGTGTAGTGTATTGTGTATTGTGTATAGTGTAGTGTGTATAGTGTATAGTGTATAGTGTATTGTGTATAGTGTATAGTGTATTGTGTATAGTGTATTGTGTATAGTGTATAGTGTATTGTGTATAGTGTATTGTGTATAGTGTATAGTGTATAGTGTATAGTGTATTGTGTATAGTGTATAGTGTATAGTGTATAGTGTATTGTGTATTGTGTATTGTGTATAGTGTATTGTGTATAGTGTATTGTGTATAGTGTATTGTGTATTGTGTATTGTGTATAGTGTACAGTGTACAGTGTATTGTGTATAGTGTATTGTGTATAGTGTATTGTGTATAGTGTATAGTGTATAGTGTATAGTGTACAGTGTACAGTGTACTGTGTATAGTGTATTGTGCATTGTGTATTGTGTATAGTGTATTGTGCATTGTGTATAGTGTATAGTGTATTGTGTATAGTGTATAGTGTATAGTGTATTGTGTATTGTGTATTGTGTATTGTGCATTGTGTATAGTGTATAGTGTATTGTGTATAGTGTATAGTGTATAGTGTATTGTGTATTGTGCATTGTGTATAGTGTATAGTGTATAGTGTATAGTGTACAGTGTACAGTGTACTGTGTACTGTGTACAGTGTACTGTGTATTGTGTATTGTGTATAGTGTATTGTGTATTGTGTATAGTGTATAGTGTATTGTGTATAGTGTATTGTGTATAGTGTATAGTGTATAGTGTATAGTGTACAGTGTACAGTGTACAGTGTACTGTGCATTGTGTATAGTGTATAGTGCATTGTGCATTGTGTATAGTGTATAGTGTATTGTGTATAGTGTATAGTGTATTGTGCATTGTGCATTGTGTATAGTGTATAGTGTATAGTGTATAGTGTATTGTGTATAGTGTACAGTGTACAGTGTACAGTGTACAGTGTACTGTGTACAGTGTACTGTGTATTGTGTATTGTGCATTGTGCATTGTGTATAGTGTATAGTGTATAGTGTATTGTGTATAGTGTATTGTGTATTGTGCATTGTGCATAGTGTATAGTGTATAGTGTATAGTGTACAGTGTACAGTGTACAGTGTACTGTGTACTGTGTACAGTGTACTGTGCATTGTGTATAGTGTATAGTGTATAGTGTATTGTGCATTGTGTATAGTGTATAGTGTATAGTGTATTGTGTATTGTGTATAGTGTATAGTGTATAGTGTATAGTGTATTGTGTATTGTGTATAGTGTATAGTGTATAGTGTATTGTGTATTGTGTATAGTGTATAGTGTATAGTGCATTGTGCATTGTGTATAGTGTATAGTGTATAGTGTATAGTGTATTGTGTATTGTGCATTGTGTATAGTGTATAGTGTATAGTGTATAGTGTATAGTGTATAGTGTACAGTGTACAGTGTACAGTGTACTGTGTACTGTGTATAGTGTATTGTGTATTGTGTATAGTGTATAGTGTATAGTGTATTGTGCATAGTGTATAGTGTATAGTGTATAGTGTATAGTGTATTGTGCATTGTGCATAGTGTATTGTGTATAGTGTATTGTGTATAGTGTATAGTGTATAGTGTATTGTGTATAGTGTATAGTGTATAGTGTATTGTGCATAGTGTATAGTGTATAGTGTATTGTGTATTGTGTATAGTGTATAGTGTATAGTGTATAGTGTATTGTGCATTGTGTATAGTGTATAGTGTATAGTGTATAGTGTATAGTGTATAGTGTACAGTGTACAGTGTACAGTGTATAGTGTATAGTGTATAGTGTATAGTGTACAGTGTACTGTGTATAGTGTATAGTGTATTGTGCATTGTGCATTGTGTATAGTGTATAGTGTATAGTGTATAGTGTATTGTGTATTGTGTGTAGTGTACAGTGTATAGTGTATAGTGTATTGTGTATTGTGTATTGTGTGTAGTGTATAGGCCAGTGACACAAAATATTTAATACATCTAAAATTAAAGCTGTAACACAACAAAATGTGGAAAAATTCAAGGGGTGTGAAATACTTTCTGAAGGTTACTGCAGATATTTAACATTCTGGGACCAGATTTACTGCATCAATGTATAATAATAGGAACCTGTAGTATATTTCTGAACGTTTTTAAAGAAAAAGACAACTGAACCATGACATGATCTCCTCTATTTGGGTTAAACCATGACATGATCTCCTCTATTCGGGTTAAACCATGACATAATCTCCTCTATTCGGGGTTAAACCATGACATGATCTCCTCTATTCGGGTTAAACCATGACATGATCTCCTCTATTCGGGTTAAACCATGACATGATCTCCTCTATTTGGATTAAACCATGACATGATCTCCTCTATTCGGGTTAAACCATGACATGATCTCCTCTATTTGGGTTAAACCATGACATGATCTCCTCTATTTGGGTTAAACCATGACATGATCTCCTCTATTCGGGTTAAACCATGACATGATCTCCTCTATTTGGGTTAAACCATGACATGATCTCCTCTATTTGGGTTAAACCATGACATGATCTCCTCTATTCGGGTTAAACCATGACATGATCTCCTCTATTTGGGTTAAACCATGACATGATCTCCTCTATTCGGGTTAAACCATGACATGATCTCCTCTATTTGGGTTAAACCATGACATGATCTCCTCTATTTGGGTTAAACCATGACATGATCTCCTCTATTTGGGTTAAACCATGACATGATCTCCTCTATTCGGGTTAAACCATGACATGATCTCCTCTATTCGGGTTAAACCATGACATGATCTCCTCTATTCGGGTTAAACCATGACATGATCTCCTCTATTCGGGTTAAACCATGACATGATCTCCTCTATTCGGGTTAAACCATGACATGATCTCCTCTATTCGGGTTAAACCATGACATGATCTCCTCTATTCGGGTTAAACCATGACATGATCTCCTCTATTTGGGTTAAACCATGACATGATCTCCTCTATTTGGGTTAAACCATGACATGATCTCCTCTATTTGGGTTAAACCATGACATGATCTCCTCTATTCGGGTTAAACCATGACATGATCTCCTCTATTCGGGTTAAACCATGACATGATCTCCTCTATTTGGGTTAAACCATGACATGATCTCCTCTATTCGGGTTAAACCATGACATGATCTCCTCTATTTGGGTTAAACCATGACATGATCTCCTCTATTTGGGTTAAACCATGACATGATCTCTACGTAGAGTAAACAATCCTGATAATGCCCTCTGATGCCTAATAATGCTCTCTGATGCTAGATAATGCACTCCGATGCCTGATAATGCACACTGATTGCTGATAATGCCCTCTGATGCCTGATCATGCTCTCTGATGCTAGATCATGCACTCTGATGCCCGATAATGCACACGGATGCCTGATAATGCCCTCTGACAATGCCCTCTTATGCCTGATGATGCTCTCTGGTGCCTGATAATGCCCTCTGATGTCTGATAATGCCTTCTGAATGCCCTCTGATACCGATAATGCCCTCTGATGCCTGATAATGCCCTCTGATGCCTGATAATGCTCTCTGATGCCTGATAATGCTCTCTGGTGCCTGATAATGCCCTCTGATAACCGATAATGCACTCTGATGTCTGATAAAGCCCTCTGATAATGCCCTCTGATGCCTGATAATGTTCTCTGATGCCTGATGCTCTGATAATGCCTTCTGAATGCCCTCTGATGCTGATAATGCCCTCTGATGCCTGATAATGCCCTCTGATGCCTGATAATGCTCTCTGATGCCAGATAATGCACTCTGATAACCGATAATGCACTCTGATGTCTGATAAAGCCCTCTGATAATGCCCTCTGATGCCTGATAATGTTTTCTGATGCCTGATGCTCTGATAATGTTCTCTGGTGCCTGATAATGCCCTCGATGTCTGATAATGCCCTCTGAATGTCCTCTGATGCCTGGTAATGTCTTCTGATGCCTGATAGTGCTCTCTGATGCCTGATGCTCTGATAACGCTCTCTGATGCCTGATAATGTTCTCTGGTGCACAATAATGCCCTCTAATGCCCTCTAATGCCCTCTGAATGCCCTCTGATACCTGATAATGCCCTCTGATGCCTGATCATGCTCCCTGATGCCAGATAATGCACTCTGATAACTGATAATGCACTCTGATGTCTTATAAAGCTCTCTGATAATGCCCTCTGATGCCTGATAATGCCCTTTGATTACTGATAATACTCGCTGATGCCTGATGCTCTGATAATGCTCTCTGGTGCCTGATAATGCCCTTGGATGCCTGATAATGCCCTCTGAATGTCATCTGATGCTTGATAATGTCTTCTGATGCCTGATAATGCACTCTGATGCCAGATAATGCACTCTGATGCTTGATAATGCACTCTGATGTCTGATAATGCCCTCTGATAATGCCCTCTTATGCCTGATAATGCCCCCTGATATCAGATAATGCCCTCTGATGTCTGATAATGACCTCTGATGTCTGATAATGCTCTCTGATGCCTGATAATGCCCTCTGATGCCTAATGCCTGATAATGCTCTCTCTCTCTCTCTCTCCCTCTGTCTCTCTCTGTCTCTCTGGGTCGTGCTGCAGTGGAGGAGTGACTCTTCACGTTGAAGAAAATCGAAGAAGTCTGTATCGGCAGGGTGTGTAAATTCCACACCTGTACCATCCCATCTCATGCTCTCGTCTCTTCCACTGTGAGTATTGCTACATATAAGTCCTAGAGTACTAGTCTGATGTCTTTACCAATGAATGTAGCAAATTCAGCTACAGTGTCTTCAGAAAATATTCACACCCCTTTACTTTTCCCACATTTTGTTCTGAAATGGATTCAATTGAGATCTTTTGTCACTGGCCGACAAACAATGCCCTATAATGTCAATGTGGAATTATGTATTTTCTTGTTCTGAGCTTCTCTCAGAACAGGTGTGGAATTTACACACCCTGCCGATACAGACTACTTTGATTTTCTTCAATGGGAAGAGTCACTCCTCCACCGCAACACGGCCCAGAGAGACAGAGAGAGAAAGAGGGCAAGAGAGAGAGAGAGGGAGAAAGAGAGAGAAAGAGGGCAAGAGAGAGAGAGATAGAGAGAGAGAGAGAGAGGGCAAGAGAGAGAGAGATAGAGAGAGAGGGAGAGAGAGAGAGAGAGAGAGAGAGAGAGAGAGAGAGAGAGAGAGAGAGAGAGAGAGAGAGAGAGAGAGAGAGCAAGAGAGAGAGAGAGAGAGAGAGAGAGAGAGGGAGAAAGAGAGAGGGTGAAAGAGAGAGAGGGAGAAAGAGAGAGAAAGAGGGCAAGAGAGAGAGAGAGAAAGAGAGAGAGAGAGAGAGAGAGAGAGAGAGAGAGAGAGAGAGAGAGAGAGAGAGAGAGAGAGAGAGAGAGAAAGAGGGCAAGAGAGAGAGAGAGAGAGAGAGCGAGAGAGAGAGAGAGAGAGAAAGAGGGCAAGTCTTTTCTTGTTCTGAGAGAGGCAGCAGTCTTATGTTGTTCCGAGAGAAATAGCAGTGACATAATGACAGCTAGACTCAGATAAGTGACTTCAGACATGGGTAGTACTATTTAAACTTATCCACCTCATGTTTATAATGTTAATGCCATTTTCAATGCAACTAAATGAATCAAAGCCTCAAGATTCAACATATCATGGATGTCTTAAACTATGGAGAAGTGAATACGAATTGAATAAATAGAAAACTGAAGCCAACTGAAATCAAGACATAAGCACGTCTACCCACACGGCTCATCACTCACTACTGGTATGACCACAGACACGTCAATAAGAAGAAGACTGTTTCATGCAAAATCATTACTGGCAGGTAAATTGATCTTATGCATTTACACTACTGTGTCCACATCCTTAATATATACCATTTAGAGGACACTGTCCAGAGAGACTTACGTATGGGTTGCCCCGGGAATCAAACCCACAATCTAGCCGTTGCAAGCACCACGTTCTACCAACTGAGTCAAACAGGACCACGTCTATGTGTCTTCTAGTAAAACATCCTTTCTGTGTGGTGTGAAGGATGGAGAATATCTCTCTTTTCCTCTGAAGCTCGGAGGAGAGGGTGCGATACCTTCAGCAGATACAGAACTTAACTTTTTGGTGAGCATTGAGATAAAAATGACTTGGTGGTTAAATTCAGTATCTGGAATGAAAACAATTTTCTAGAGTACCATGGTGTCCTACCTGGTAACACTCCTGAGGAGGGAAAGAAGAAGGGACGGGATGAGGACAACCTGAGATTGGACAGGACAGGAACCTGAGATTGGAGAGGACAGGAACCTGAGATTGGACAGGACAGGAACCTGAGATTGGACAGGACAGGAACCTGAGATTGGACAGGACAGGAACCTGAGATTGGACAGGACAGGAACCTGAGATTGGACAGGACAGGAACCTGAGATTGGAGAGGACAAGAACCTGAGATTGGACAGGACAGGAACCTGAGATTGGACAGGACAGGAACCTGAGAAAAGACAGGACAGGAACCTGAGATTGGAGAGGACAGGAACCTGAGATTGGACAGGACAGGCCACTTGAGATTGGACAGGACAGGAACCTGAGAAAAGACAGGACAGGAACCTGAGATTGGAGAGGACAGGAACCTGAGATTGGACAGGACAGGCCACTTGTAAAATACACAAGAATGCTTTTTAAAAGATTAAACTGCCAATTATTCCAAATATAGCACAAACACTGTTGTTCCTGGTAGAGAAACGATCACTGATAACACTGTAAAGTAATGTAATTGTGTCTGAGTCTGAAATTGAACAGTACACCAATGAGATTGGTCTGAGGTTACGTGGAGTTCAGGGCTGTCGGCTGTGTATTCCTGTTTCGACTGTGTGTGTGTGTGTGTGTGTGTGTGTGTGTGTGTGTGTGTGTGTGTGTGTGTGTGTGTGTGTGTGTGTGTGTGTGTGTGTGTGTGTGTGTGTGTGTGTGTGTGTGTGTGTGTGTGTGTGTGTGTGTGTGTGTGTATGTGTGCGTGTATGTGTGTTATAGCAGTGGTTCCCAAACTGTGGGGTGGGCCATTTCTAAATTGGGTAGTGCATCATCAGTTCCTCTTGTGATGTCAGTCATTGTAGACCTTAGAGAGATATTTATAGCTTGTCAGAAAGGTCCAGATCAACTAGCCCATGTCCGCTAACGCTTTTTAGACCATAGATATTGTTGTAATTTCTTAGTCACTCAAATATCACATGAATGCACGTTAGACATGGCAAAATGTATAGAATTGCAGGACATATACTTTTAACCTGCAAAATTATCTCCACCAACAAGAGAGGTGTGAACTGTTTGTCTCATGAAAATTACTTGTCACCATAGAAATAGATGTGGCGTGTGCGCAGGGGGCGATTGGGATGTTCCCCAATCCGGGAAGAGGGGGCCTTGAGTGAAAAAGTTAGGGAGCCCCTGTGTTATATAGTATGTGTAATTCAGGGCTGTGTACTCCGGTGTCTACTGATCTGGAATCAGTCTCTGTTGACTACTGGCTCAATTCAGCAGGAACAGAAGTGGAACCCAATAATCATCATCATCATCATCACTACCAACGCACCCACATGGTCATGGATGGTTTAAGCTAAATGTACGTTGTTAATGTAATTGGTTTTGGATGTTACTGTAATATTTCACCTTGTGGAGTGTTCCTATGAGTAATATTGATACTGTATCATGATTTCTGTAGAGGTGTATGGACTGCTGGAAACAGCCTAGTGATTTCTGTAGAGGTGCATGGACTGCTGGAAACAGTCTAGTGATTTCTGTAGAGGTGTATGGACTGCTGGAAACAGTCTAGTGATTTCTGTAGAGGTGCATGGCCTGCTGGAAACAGCCTAGTGATTTCTGTAGAGGTGTATGGACTGCTGGAAACAGTCTAGTGATTTCTGTAGAGGTGCATGGCCTGCTGGAAACAGTCTAGTGATTTCTGTAGAGGTGTATGGACTGCTGGAAACTGTCTAGTGATTTCTGTAGAGGTGCATAGCCTGCTGGAAACAGTCTAGTGATTTCTGTAGAGGTGCATGGCCTGCTGGAAACAGTCTAGTGATTTCTGTAGAGGTGCATGGCCTGCTGGAAACAGTCTAGTGATTTCTGTAGAGGTGTATGGCCTGCTGGAAACAGTCTAGTGATTTCTGTAGAGGTTCATGGCCTGCTGGAAACAGTCTAGTGATTTCTGTAAAGGTGTATGGCCTGCTGGAAACAGTCTAGTGATTTCTGTAGAGGTGTATGGCCTGCTGGAAACAGTCTAGTGATTTCTGTAGAGGTGCATGGCCTGCTGGAAACAGTCTAGTGATTTCTGTAGAGGTGCATGGCCTGCTGGAAACAGCCTAGTGATTTCTGTAGAGGTGCATGGCCTGCTGGAAACAGTCTAGTGATTTCTGTAGAGGTGCATGGCCTGCTGGAAACAGTCTAGTGATTTCTGTAGAGGTGCATGGCCTGCTGGAAACAGTCTAGTGATTTCTGTAGAGGTGCATAGCCTGCTGGAAACAGTCTAGTGATTTCTGTAGAGGTGTATGGCCTGCTGGAAACAGTCTAGTGATTTCTGTAGAGGTGTATGGCCTGCTGGAAACAGTCTAGTGATTTCTGTAGAGGTGCATGGACTGCTGGAAACAGTCTAGTGATTTCTGTAGAGGTGCATAGCCTGCTGGAAACAGTCTAGTGATTTCTGTAGACGTGTATGGCCTGCTGGAAACAGCCTAGTGATTTCTGTAGAGGTGTATGGACTGCTGGAAACAGTCTAGTGATTTCTGTAGAGGTGCATGGACTGCTGGAAACAGTCTAGTGATTTCTGTAGAGGTGCATAGCCTGCTGGAAACAGTCTAGTGATTTCTGTAGAGGTGTATGGCCTGCTGGAAACAGTCTAGTGATTTCTGTAGAGGTGTATGGCCTGCTGGAAACAGTCTAGTGATTTCTGTAGAGGTGCATGGACTGCTGGAAACAGTCTAGTGATTTCTGTAGAGGTGCATAGCCTGCTGGAAACAGTCTAGTGATTTCTGTAGAGGTGTATGGCCTGCTGGAAACAGTCTAGTGATTTCTGTAGAGGTGCATGGCCTGCTGGAAACAGCCTAGTGATTTCTGTAGAGGTGCATGGCTTCTGGAAACAGTCTAGTGATTTCTGTAGAGGTGCATGGCCTGCTGGAAACAGTCTAGTGATTTCTGTAGAGGTGCATGGCCTGCTGGAAACAGCCTAGTGATTTCTGTAGAGGTGCATGGCTTCTGGAAACAGTCTAGTGATTTCTGTAGAGGTGCATGGACTGCTGGAAACAGTCTAGTGATTTCTGTAGAGGTGCATGGCCTGCTGGAAACAGCCTAGTGATTTCTGTAGAGGTGCATGGCCTGCTGGAAACAGTCTAGTGATTTCTGTAGAGGTGTATGGCCTGCTGGAAACAGCCTAGTGATTTCTGTAGAGGTGCATGGCTTCTGGAAACAGTCTAGTGATTTCTGTAGAGGTGCATGGCCTGCTGGAAACAGTCTAGTGATTTCTGTAGAGGTGCATGGCTTCTGGAAACAGTCTAGTGATTTCTGTAGATGGGTATGGCCTGCTGGAAACAGTCTAGTGATTTCTGTAGAGGTGCATGGCCTGCTGGAAACAGCCTAGTGATTTCTGTAGAGGTGCATGGCTTCTGGAAACAGTCTAGTGATTTCTGTAGAGGTGCATGGACTGCTGGAAACAGTCTAGTGATTTCTGTAGAGGTGCATGGCCTGCTGGAAACAGCCTAGTGATTTCTGTAGAGGTGCATGGCTTCTGGAAACAGTCTAGTGATTTCTGTAGAGGTGTATGGCCTGCTGGAAACAGTCTAGTGATTTCTTTAGAGGTGCATGGCCTGCTGGAAACAGCCTAGTGATTTCTGTAGAGGTGCATGGCTTCTGGAAACAGTCTAGTGATTTCTGTAGAGGTGCATGGACTGCTGGAAACAGTCTAGTGATTTCTGTAGAGGTGCATGGACTGCTGGAAACAGCCTAGGGATTTATGTAGAGGTGCATAGCCTGCTGGAAACAGTCTAGTGATTTCTGTAGAGGTGCATGGCCTGCTGGAAACAGTCTAGTGATTTCTGTAGAGGTGCATGGCCTGCTGGAAACAGTCTAGTGATTTCTGTAGAGGTGCATAGCCTGCTGGAAACAGTCTAGTGATTTCTGTAGAGGTGCATGGCCTGCTGGAAACAGTCTAGTGATTTCTGTAGAGGTGCATAGCCTGCTGGAAACAGTCTAGTGATTTCTGTAGAGGTGCATAGCCTGCTGGAAACAGTCTAGTGATTTCTGTAGAGATGTATGGCCTGCTGGAAACAGTCTAGTGATTTCTGTAGAGGTGCATAGCCTGCTGGAAACAGTCTAGTGATTTCTGTAGAGGCGTATGGCCTGCTGGAAACTGTCTAGTGATTTCTGTAGAGGTGCATAGCCTGCTGGAAACAGTCTAGTGATTTCTGTAGAGGTGTATGGCCTGCTGGAAACAGTCTAGTGATTTCTGTAGAGGTGTATGGCCTGCTGTAAACAGTCTAGTGATTTCTGTAGAGGTGTATGGCCTGCTGGAAACAGTCTAGTGATTTCTGTAGAGGTGCATGGCCTGCTGGAAACAGTCTAGTGATTTCTGTAGAGGTGCATGGCCTGCTGGAAACAGTCTAGTGATTTCTGTAGAGGTGTATGGCCTGCTGGAAACAGTCTAGTGATTTCTGTAGAGGTGTATGGCCTGCTGGAAACAGTCTAGTGATTTCTGTAGATGTGTATGGCCTGCTGGAAACAGTCTAGTGATTTCTGTAGAGGTGTATGGCCTGCTGGAAACAGTCTAGTGATTTCTGTAGAGGTGTATGGCCTGCTGGAAACTGTCTAGTGATTTCTGTAGAGGTGTATGGCCTGCTGGAAACTGTCTAGTGATTTCTGTAGAGGTGCATGGCCTGCTGGAAACAGCCTAGTAATCATAGGAATATAGAGACAGTGTCTGCCTAAAAATACTATAGCGACCTTAACCTGACACCTAGTGACCTCATCAAGAGTTTCAGACCTGTTAAGGTATTGGCTTGACCGTTGTTGGACCCGGGTTTGAATCCCGGTGGGGTTACGCCTGAATTCGCTACACAGGTGTCAGAAGTGGGATGGTGCCCTTCAGGCCACCGTAGAGGTGTGTGGGGACTTGGTATAGAGAAGATCTCCCGACGGAATTATTATTATTTAACCTTTATTTAACCAGGCAAGTCAGTTAAGAACAAACTCTTATTTACAATGACGGCCTACACCGGCCAAAACCGGGCGACGCTGGGCCAATTGTGCGTCGCCCTATCGGACTCCCAATCACAGCCGGTTGTGATACAGCCTGGAATCAAACTAGGGTGTCTATACCCTATAGGGTGTCTGTATCCTTTAATGAACTGCAGTTTAAGGATCAAAGAGGCCCAGTCACAGTATATGTTACACCTGCAAGGAACCTGATCCATCGTACACAACACGCAGAGATGGAACTGATTGTTATTTAAAGGCTCAACTGAATGACAACGGAGACAAAATACAATATGGAATTTTATTGAATAGTTTGGGGTAGGCCTCGTCTCCGAGGAATGGTCCTCAGAGCCAGGATTGCCTTATACTGTGCAGCTGGCATGGAACCCCGCTTCGATGACGGGCCTTCAGGTTATTATGCTGGTGGGGAGGTGGAAGGTCCTTGAAAGCCTGTTGCTGCAAAACATCAAGTGAGAGACAAGGTGAGTTGACATAAATACCTTGATTTACGTCCATCGATTATAAGAAAGGAAAGTGATTGTTGCACAAGTGAGCCCATAGGTTAATCAGCAAGCATTGTGGAATTGTCTTAGTGTGCCTTGCTCATTGGCTGAAGTTAATAGGTCAATGACATTCTGCTCGCTAGCCAATGGTAAAAAGGATGAGAGACGTGATGCTATCCTGATGAGGTAACATTAACACTACCCTATAAATACCTGCTTTGCTGATTGGTTCAAATGGACTACTCCCATATTATCACGATGTTCGTCTGAGGAAGAAGGAGTCGACCAAAGTGCAGCACTTGTTCATGATGTTAATTATAACCTGAACACTGAAACAAAAAAAACAAAAGTGGAACAAAAACGAAATAGTTCTGTCAGGTACTCTCACAAAACAGAAAACAACTACCCACAAACCAACATGGAAAATGGCAACCTAAATAGGCTCTCCAATCAGAGACAACGATAAACAGCTGTCTCTGATTGGGAACCAATTCAGGCCACCATAAACCTACAATCCCCTAGACCATATCAAATCCCCGTAGATAGACAAAACCCCATAGACAAGACAAAAACCCCTAGACAATTCAAAAACTAAACAAACCACCCTTGTCACACCCTGACCTAACCAAAAAATAAAGAAAACAAATATAACTAAAGTCAGGGCGTGACACATATCAATACCTGCTATGCTTATGAGGTACCATTATAAACACTACCACGGATACTCGCTAAGCTTATGAGTTAACATAAACGCGACCACATAAATCACTAGCCAGCACTAGCCAGCTTCCACCCGGTTACTCAACACTGCACCTTAGAGGCTGCTGCCTTATATACATAGACATGGAATGTCACGTTCCTGACCTGTTTTTCTGTTGTTTTTGTATGTGTTTAGTTGGTCAGGGCGTGAGTTGGGGTGGGCATTCTATGTGTTGTGTTTCTATGTTGGGTTTAATGTGTTGCCTGATATGGTTCTCAATTAGAGGCAGGTGTTTGACGTTTCCTCTGATTGAGAACCATATTTAAGGTAGGCTGTTCTCACTGTTTGTTTGTGGGTGATTGTCTTCCGTGTCTGTCGCACCACACGGGACTGTTTCGTTTTCGTTCGTGGTTGTAGTCTGTTCCTGTTCGTGCGTTCTTCGTGTTATTATGTAAGTTCGTTTGTTCAGGTCTGTTGACTTCGTTTATTGTTTTGTAGTTTGTTCAAGTGTTCATAGTGTTTCGTCTTGTTAATAAATCATTATGTCTACATACCTCGCTGCGTGTTGGTCCAATCCATGCTCCTCCTCGTCTGAGGAGGAGAACGACTTCGACGACCGTTACATGGAATCACTAGTCAAATTAATCACTGGTCACTTGAATAATGTTTACATAATGCTTTACTCATTTCATATGTACCTACTGTATTCTATTCTACTGTAATTTAGTCAATGCCACTCTGACATTGCTTGTCGTAATATTTATATATTTCTTAATTCCATTATTTTACTTTGAGTATTGTTATGAATTGTTGGATACTACTGCACTGTTGGAGATAGTGAAATGCTTGTGTTCCTACACCCGCAATAATATCTGCTAAATATGTGTATGTGACCAATAAAATTTGAATATGATAAATATCTGCTATGCTAATGGGGTAATGTTCTAAACATTACCCTATAAATACCAGGTACACTGATGAGGTAATGTTACAGACACTACTATAAGTTGAGAGTGGCGCAGCGGTCTAAAGCACTGCATCTCAGTGCTAGAGGCATCACTACAGACCCTGGTTCGATTCCAGGCTGTATCACAACCGGCCGTGATTGGGAGTCCCAAATAAAATATCACAATTGGCCCAGTGTCGTTAGGATTTGGCCGGGGGTATGCCGTCATTGTAAATATGAAGTTGTTCTTACTAATACACACACACTTTTCTATCTTATATGAGCTGGTTTCTTTGACAAGCTCAATGCCTAGGTTGACAGAAGGATATTTTAGTGCACAAGCATTAGTAAGGTTTAACAGAAAATGGCCTCACATGCTGAATTGAAATGAAACAGATATTCATGGGAAGAGTTTGTATAAACTCACTATTTATCTACCAGAGGACCAGTGGAAGTACGCATACGGATCTTGCCGTTAAAGCTGGAATCCTTAATGGGATATTACAATAACAAATAAGTTACTGCAAACAACGGACACTGTTTTTTTCCCCCCTCTGACATCATTGCACGAATAAAAAAAACAGTAGAATATGTGCTGAGTTTTATTTTACCAAGTTGTGCGACGCTCTTCATCCTCAGCTTCATCAACAAAAACAAAAACAATAACAATGGCCGTGGGGCGGACAGTGACGCTGGTTCCCTACTGCGGATTCCATCTTTAAGGCATTATATCTCCCTTTTCCTGCCGTTGCATATAAATGAACGATAAGAATTGCTCTAAGTCTAGCCTACTAGGTCGGGTTATGTCATTCTCACTAACACAGTGATATAACCACACATCGTGTGAGTGTTCTTATAGATGTAGTCTATGATCAGTGTTTGTTTGAGGCCTAATAAAAGGCAAACGTAAGGCATGTGGTATAGTAGAAATTGTATAATAGAATTATTGTCAACTTAAAATATTGTGATATAACTATATTACAGGTTACACAGGTTTTATTTTTATCTGAAATAATATATCCTCTTAATATAATATATATAATATAATATATCCTCTTAATATATCCTCTCAATTTTCGCCTAAAATGACATACCCAAATCTAACTGCCTGTAGCTCAGGACCTGAAGCAAGGATATGCATATTCTTGATACCGTTTGAAAGGAAACACTTTGAAGTTTGTGGAAATGTGAAATGAATGTAAGAGAATATAACACATTAGACCTGGTAAAAGATAATACAAAAGAAAAAAACATTTTTTGTTGTTGTTTTTTTGTACCATCTTTGAAATGCAAGAGAAAGGCCATAATGTATTAATCTAGCACAGGTGCAATTTAGATGTTGGCCACTAGATGGTAGCAGTGTATGTGCAAAGTTTTAGACTGATCCAATAAACCATTGCATTTCTGTTAAAAATTTTGTGTCAAGACTGCCCAAATGTGCCTAATTGGTTTATTTATTTATTCATAAGTGTGCACTCTCCTCAAACAATAGCATGTTATTCTTTCACTGTAATAGCTACTGTAAATTGGACAGTGCAGTTAGATTAACAAGAATGTAAGCTTTCTGCCAGTTATCAGGTATGTCTATGTCCTGGGAAATGTTCTTCTTACTTATAACCTTATGCTAATCGCATTAGCCTAAGTTAGCTCAAACTTCCCGCGGGGGACCCACCGATTCTGTAGAGCAGGTATTCCCAAACTGGGAAGGGGTGCGCGCAATGCCGTCGGGGGTATGCCAAATAAAAATGTGATTCACATTTAAAAATTAAGAACTTTTTTTTCAAACAGTCCATTTAGTAAGGCCCACATCTATAGAGACACATACCTGCAGTACTACACCTGCACCTGTTGATGACACAAGTTGTTCTGCTTCCACGAGCACATCCAATGCAAGCGTCAGTAATTCTACATGTTGTTAGCCCAGCAAGGACACTGACAGTTGTGAATCTGATGCAGCAGAAGAGATACTAACCCCCTTACCCGGGAAAGCACCAAACAACAGACAGGGACGTTGGACCATCGAAGAGGTGTGAATGTTATGAGAACTACATTGATTTGGGCTTCACTTATATTGGGAGTAGTGCCTTTCCTCAGCCACAGTGTGTTAAATGTGCAGAAGTACTATCTCACAACTCAATGAAACCTTCACTCTTGCGCAGACATTTAGAAACAAAACATGCCAATTTGAAAAATAAGCCACAGGAGTTTTTTGAGCGACTTTCGAGTAGTAAGACATGTATAAAAGCAACAGATACCATTAATAAGAAGGGGCTAGAAGCGTCTTGTATGATGAGCTACCGAATGGCTAGGACAGGCAAGCCCCATACTATTGTGGACTTAATTCTTACTGCTGCCACGGATATGGCTGGGACAATGCTGGGGGGAAAGGCCAGAAAAACTATACAGACAATGCCTTCATCAAACAACACTGTTTCACAACGCATCAGTGACATGGCAGGAGATGTTTTGAAACAAGTGAATTCTATGCGTCACAGCTGGATGAATCAACAGACGTGGGGGCCTGGCACAGCTCCTGGTACATGTCCATTACGTTTATGGGGGGTCAATTATTAAGGAAGACATCCTCTTCTGCAAACCACTGGAAACCAGAACAACAGGAGAGGATATTTTTTAAGTACTGGACAGCTTTGTGACATCAAAAGGACTTTGGTGGTCAAGATGTGTTGGTATCTGTTGGTATCCGCCACTTGGGTACACTGCAGCATCCACCGAGACGCTCTTGCTGCCAAGGGAATGCCTGACAGCTTGAAAGACGTTTTGGACACTACAGTGAAAATGGCTAACTTTATTAAAGCCAGGCCCCTGAACTCTCTTATATTTTGTGCACTATGCAATGATATGGGCAGCGACCATGTAACGCTTTTACAACATACAGAAGTGCACTGGTTATCAAGGGGCAAAGTAGTGACACATTTTTATCAATTGAGAGACGAGCTTAAAGTTTTCTTTACTGACCATAATTTTCACTTGTCTGAACACTTGCATGATGACGAGTTTCTCACACGACTGGCCTATCTGGGTGATGTTTTTTCTCGCCTGAATGATCTGAGTCTAGGATTACAGGGACTCTCCGCAACTATATTCAATGTGCAACTATACTCCGTCTGCATTAACGAGAACAACACACAGGTCTTCCCATCATTGTATGATTTTTCTGTGTGCAAATGAACTCAAGCTTACGGACAATGTCAAATGTGTTATAGCAAAGCACCTGAGTGAGTTGGGTGTGCAATTACACAGGTATTTTCCCGAAACGGAGGACACAAACAACTGGATTCGTTATCCCTTTCATGCCCCGCCTCCAGTCCACTTACTGATATCTGAACAAGAGAGCATCATCGAAATTGCAACAAGTGGTTCTGTGAAAATTGTATTTAATCAGAAGCCACTGCCAGATTTCTGGATTGGGCTGCGCTCAGAGTATCCTGCCTTGGCAAATTGCGCTGTTAAGACACTGATGCCCTTTGCAACCACGTACCTATGTGAGAGTGGATTCTCAACCCTCACTAGCATGAAAACTAAAAACAGGCACAGACTGTGTGTGGGAAATGATTTAAGACTGAGACTCTCCAATACAGCCCAACATTGCAGAGTCAATGAGCATCCTTTCAAGCATACCCTTCTCATTAACCTGTGGTGAGTTATTCACCAATTTCGATGAACAAATAAGGTTTTATATGTAAGATGGTTAAATAAAGAGCAAAATGATTGATTATTATTATATTATTATTTGTGCCCTGGTCCTATAAGAGCTCTTTGTCACTTCCCAAGAGCCAGGTTGTGACAAAAACACACTCATTCTTCTGTTTATTAAATGTATTGTATAGTGTGTGTGTGTGGCATGCTTACAATGATGGCAAAAAACAACATTTGAGAGTGCGCTGACCCTGGTGCTAGAGGGGGTACGCAGTTGGAGGTTGAATGTTTGAAGAGGTACGGGACTATAAAAAGTTTGGGAACCACTGCTATAGAGGATAAGCAGCCTCTAAAATATATGTAAACAGACCATACATTTCGAAATGTTTGTTTTCTTGGAAAGCTGTGAGTGCTATTATATGATACAATGTCAGTACATGTTGCATTTACAACTTGTCTAAGTCCTTTCATCAACTGATTTCAGCCAATGTAGTGACTGGACTGTTTGAATGGAATGTTGGCATATTGGCAGTTAATTTGAAAAATGTATGGAATCATTCCTCTAAAACTGTCTGCCTAGCTAGCTAACAAACATACAGTCCAGATTAATTCTTCAAATTAATTATTTTACACAGTATCTTATCACAGCTCTGGCAAACCATGGTTGACCAACTCCCTGACCAAAATGGCTGACCCTTTATCCCATCATAAGAAGGTTCATGTCCATTCTAGTATTCTAATTCTATGGTCATTTTGGTTTGTTTACTGTTCTTGTTGGGTCTTCTGGTCCCCACAAGTATAGTAAAACACGTCCACACACATACACAAAATGGATCTTGTTTGTAACCATCAAGCCTAGGCCTATGAAAAGGAGACAATATGATGTCCATCTAGCCTGGAGGATCAAATGATTGTCCAAAAACAAAGCTTCAGGTGGCACTGGTTGGCTGTCAGTTTGCCTTTCACAAATTTCAAAATACAATTTGAAAAGCACCGTTTGAAAAGCACCATCATCACTACCACACCCACCACGCATAGTGCTGCAAAGATAATACTGATCTGTTAGTAGAATCTAAAAAAAAATCTCAACAGCTTTTGAGTGATTCTGAACGAACAGCACTTTTTTTCAAAGTACCTTATCTTTACCCCAAAATGGCAAAATGAAAACAGAGTTTTAGACATTTTTGAAAATGTATGAAAAATAAATAAAAAATACAGAAATACCTTATTTACAGCCAGCTTGGAGTTTGCCAAAAGGTGCCTAAAGGACTCTTAGACCATGATAAACAAGATTCTCTGGTCTGATGACACCAAGATTGAACTCTTTGGCCTGAATGCCAAGAGTCACATCTGAAGGAAACCTGGCACCACCCCAACGGTGAAGCATGGTGGTGGCAGCATCATGCTGTGGGAATGTTTTTCAGCTGCACGGACTGGGAGACTAGTCAGGATCGAGGGAAAGATGAATGGAGCAAAGTACAGAGAGACCCTTGATGAAAACTTGCTCCAGAGCTCTCAGGACCTGAATGTCCTTGAGTGGCCCAGCCAGAGCCAAGACTTAAACCTGATCAAACATCTCTGGAGACCTGAAAATAACTGTGCAGACAATTTGTTTTTTGAAGTAGCTTATCTTGATATATCGGCACGAGCATATCGGCCATCACCAGTGAGTAGCCTATGCTTTATCTTCATCATTTTGGCAAACTCCAAGAGGGCTGTCATGTGCCTTTTACTGAGGAGTGGCTTCCGTTTGGCCACTTTACCATAGGCCTGATTGGTGGAGAGCTGCAGAGATGGTTGTCCTTCTGGAAGGTTCTCCCATCTCCACAGAGGAAGTCTGGAGCTCTGTCAATGTGACAATCGAGTTCTTGGCCATCTCCCTGACCATGGCCCTTCTCCCCCGATTACTCAGTTTGGCCGGGCGGACAACTCTAGGAAGAGTCTTGGTGGTTTTAAACTTCTTCCATTTCAGAATGATGGAGACCACTGTGTTCTTGGGGATCTTCAATGCTGCAGGAATTTTTTGGTACCCTTCCCCAGATCTGTGGTTTTTGCTCTGACATGCTTTGTCAACTATGGGACCTTATATAGAGAGGTTTGTGGCTTTCCAAATCATGTCCAATCAATTGAATTGACCAAAGGTGAACTCCAATCAAGTTGTAGAAACATCTCAAGGATGATCAATGGAAACAGGATGCACCTGAGCTCAATTTCGAGTCTCATCGTAAAGGGTCTGAATACTTATGTAAATAAGGTATTTCAGTTTTTATTTGTAATACAATTGCAAACATTTCTATAAAAACCTGTTTTCTCACTTTGTCATTATGGGGTATTGTGATGTCATTATGGGGTATTGTGATGTCATTATGGGGTATTGTGATGTCATTATGGGGTATTGTGATGTCATTATGGGGTATTGTGATGTCATTATGGGGTATTGTGTGTAGATTGATAAGGATTTTTTGTTGTTATTTAATCCATTTTAGAATAAGACTAACGTAACAAAATGTGGGAAAAGGGAAGGGGTCTGAATACTTTCTGAATGCGCTGTATTGCAGCAATTACCAAGAAAAGCTAATTCCTACCGTACCCAACAAATTACAGCAATAGACTAATGACGTTAATTTTACAAAAGGCCTACTTATAACCTCTCTTAAACTAAATACAGAGAACACAGTTAAAAAGACAGATCCAACTTCATTTAGCCAACTCAAATTTCTCAACAGAATTCTATAAAACACGTTTTGCATATTTAAATAACTGGTTTAGATTAATAAATAGGTTACAATAATAACAATGATATGCAAAAACAATAAGGATAAAAACAAATGATTATGAACACGAAAATAAATACATTTCTGAAATTGCATCCTACCTTAATAGCGAGTTGCACACTAGTGCCGTTTGTGTGGTATTAAAAAAAATACTCTGCTAATGTCTTTTATCGTGTAAATGACGTAGAATTGCATGAAATGCGTTCATAGAATCAACCAATAGGTAGCTAGATCCACGCAAAAAAAACTTGGGAGTTTTCAAGTTTCGGAGTTGTCATGAAAGCCGGATAACGCCCTCGTAAGAAGACGCAACGTGCGGACAGCAGATATAGGAAGTTACAAGTCGTCAAGGACGAGAACAACTTGTCTACAAGATTTTCGATGACCATTCAAATTGCATTAAATCTCAAGTGTCGAGTTGCTGCCAACTAAATCTAAATTATTGTTGCTTTTATGTTCATATTTTACATTATTTTTTACTTTCAGTTGCGTATGTGATTTTTTAAAATTTAAATTATCAACTTGTTTTGGAATCCTGGTGGAAAAGAAGCCTTACTATAGAGCTGTAGAGCATAGAAATGACCGGACCGTAATGTCAGGTGAGGAATAACATTTGATATCACAGGTGTTGAATGTGCTTGTCTCTGGTTGACATATTATGTAGGGAATGGGCATTAGGGAAATCGTATGAAAGTTGTGAGCTCTGTGAGAATACTGAAGTTTATTGAATTGTGGACGTGAAACAGAAGCATTTGGCATTTTTTTCCTCTGTTCTGGTGTGTCCAGTTTTTTTACAGGCTGAGACAAGACTAGTACGCGCTCGCTTCTCATGGTAACTGGGTTAATTTGTAACTGGGTGTCACCTTTCCCTTTCTTTTCTCTTCTCTAGACACGTTATCCTGTTAAATCTCTGCACCTCATAAAACCCTGAATAGAGTTAGAAAATGTGTAGCATAAATATGTATATGTCAGCAGAAATAGAATAAAAAGTAATATTCACATTCCCCTTTTTATGTTATTATTTTGTGTTTTGTAAAAGCTACAATTGTAGAAAGTGTCATGTCACTTGCACTGTAATGTTTATCTCTGTCTGTCTGTCTGTCTGTGTCTTTCTCTCTTTCCCTTTTTCCCCCTCATTCGTCTCTCTCTCTCTCTCTCTCTCTCTCTCTCTCTCTCTCTTTCCCTTTTTCCCCCTCATTCGTCTCTCTTGCTCTCTCCTGCCCAGTGGTTGCATGCTGATTGGAGGAGGGCAGTGCCAGTGTCAACCAGCAGGATGAGTGTGTCTGACGGTGTGACGAGAACAACCAGCTTGGACGTAGATCAATTACAGCAACGGCAGACCATCTTCCTCCAGATCTACCCGCGTCTGCCCCAGGACACAGCTGCATGTTGTACCCTCCAGGTCAGCCCTCGGGCCACGGCCGCTACGGTTATCCAGAACGCAGGGGCCACGCTGGGCCTGGACATGACCCGGCACTACGCCCTCCTTGAGGTCAGGCAGGATGGAGGGGCTGAGAGGATGCTAGGGGACTCTGAGATGCCCGTGGAGAGGGTGTTGCTGTGGCCCCCAGGGGCCCGGAACCCGCATCCCCAGGAGGAGGGGTACTACTTCATCCTGCAAGCCCAAGGAAGTGGAGGGGATCTGGGGTCAGGGACTGGCGGTAGTGAGGTACCTTCACCGGAGGAATATGATGACCTGTGCAGCCTCTCCACCCTGACCGAGGACACTATCCTGGCCGCATTGCGCCAGCGCTTCTACAAACACAACATCTACACGTACGCCAGCGGCATCCTGGTCGCCATTAACCCCTTCAAGTTCCTACCCATCTATAACCCGAAATATGTCAAAATGTACAACAACCAGCCACTGGGAAAACTGAGCCCTCACATCTTTGCGGTGGCGGATGTGGCGTACCACACCATGCTGAAGAAGCAGGAGAACCAGTGTGTGGTGATATCAGGGGAGAGCGGATCAGGGAAAACGCAGAGCGCCAATTTCCTGATTCACTGTCTGACGGCGTTGAGCCAGAAGGGCTACAGCAGCGGGGTGGAGAGGACCATATTAGGAGCAGGGCCTGTCCTGGAGGTAAGGGGATAGAGAGGGTGGTGTGTGTGTGTGTGTGTGTGTGTGTGTGTGTGTGTGTGTGTGTGTGTGTGTGTGTGTGTGTGTGTGTGTGTGTGTGTGTGTGTGTGTGTGTGTGTGTGTGTGTGTGTGTGTGTGTAATAACCGTGTAACTGACGGTTATGGATGAAGATCGTCATGAAAATAAAATAACTGTCAAAAGCCGTTTAAATAGGCCTCGTCTACATTCATTTTTTGAACGATAAAAAAAATAATAATGTTTTTCATTGTTTTCATGTATATAATCCTTACCTAATAGCGGGAGTGTTTACTAATTGCTCACTTATACAGTGCTTAGTCTGTCTATTAAACATTCTACATCTCCTCCTCTTTCCAACTGGCCTTTGATGCAGGAGCAGTTAATTTGCGCGATGCGTGGGGGAATAGACCGCTATAGGCTACGGCACTAAAGTAAAAACTAAATCATAATAATTGTTTGATGTGTGGACTTTTTTGTTGTTGTTGCTTTAATCTCTTCGCCTCATTTCCTGTTGTGCTGCTGGTGCCTTCTGGAAAGACTGAATATTATCTCTAGTAGCCATGTTAGAGCGGTTGTCATGGTTTCTGTGTTATGTTTTTTTTACGAGGAGATAGTAAGTCTAACACACTATCTATTTTTTATAGTTTCTTAATAAAGATACACTTTATAGTTTCATAATGCTCGATGACCGCATCTATAAGGTGCTATGAATGTTAATAAAGCAGTATAAGACTTCATAATGAGAAGTGTAACTGATCTAGACTCCAGAGAAGAGACCCTGGCCAGACCTGCAGTAGTTTGAGATTATCTTTGGGTGAAAGACTTCAGATGAGAACTCAGCTGCTATGTGGTAAACCAGGCAACTCTAGAGCAGGCAGGAAGCAGAAAGCCATATACACACATGAACGAAGAGCTACTGTTTGCACCCAAAAGTGTGGCCTCAGATTTATTTATTTACAGCTGGATGTGTCAATGAAAAGCTAGACAAACACTATGACTGCGTCTCAAATGGCACCCTATTCCCTATATAGTGCACTACTTTTGACCAGAGCCCTTTGGTCCCAAAGGGCTCTGGTCAAAAGTAGTGCACTATATAGGGAATAGAGTGCCGTTTGAGACTCTGTGTTTTCTCTGTGTTTTTTATACAGCTGTCAGGGTTAGGAAGCAAAACATTCTCTGCCAAAGCTGCATTCCATCTGGTGTGGGGGAATACCTAGTGCAAAGGCCCGTGTCCTACCCCACCCCACGCCTTCCCAAGAAGCACTCTGTTCCCGCCCTTACCCAAGGTGCATTGTGATCCCTAGATTCTTTCTTTTATCTCTGTGAACAGGTCCAACAGGTTTCTCTCAGGGGGTTTTCCTGTTTCTTACCTAAACAGTCCTCTGTTTTTCCTTCTCTCTCTTTCTCATAATCTCTCCATCTGTCATTACGTGACGTTCATTCGCCGTTGGCAGTCATTGTCCGACGCTGAGGCTTGCATAGCTGCAGGAGAAGGGAAGGTCTCTGATTATTTGCGAGAGTATTTTTCAGAGTATTAATTAAGTGCCGTGAGAAGGAAAGGAAACAGGAAATAGTTGTAAATGATTAGGTTGTGTGAAGTGAATTTCCCTCCGGTTTAACTGAGAGGACAGTGTGAACAACAACATGCAGTATAACCACTGACCATACTTAGGACTGTGGCGGTCACAACATTTAGTCAGCTGGTGATTGGCAAGCAAATAACTGTCGGTGTCACGCTAATTGACCGTTAATTAACATAAACACATTTAGCATCGCCTGGCTTCCACACATAGCCTATAAGCCATTTTTAAAATGTTGAATAAATCCATGTAATATAGCCTGATAGTAGGCTACATGATGCACTTAAATAGAGAATGGAGGATGCTTTTCCCCGTGGTTTATTTTCATGCCAGCCAGGTAGGCTATACTCCTGTTGTAAATATATGTGCTCAATATTAGGAGCGATGATAAATGCATATAGTGGGCCTAGCCTATAGAAAGCTGATGGGATCCTCCTCTTTTTAAGAGGCCATCAAAACTCTGTTTTCTCCTGCAATTGCATAGCCAATAGAAATGTTGTGCAACATGAGCTCATGGTGTGACAGGGCCGTCACAATGGGCTCTCATGAAGTGTTTGATTAGATGTTCCATTACATTTGTATTGATGTCAGAGTGATTAGAGGCACAATAGAGTGCTGAGTACCAGGCAGTTGGCAAGTGTGGTAGGTTTCTAATGACCATCAGCAGCATCAGAGCTTGGAAGAAGCCTTGTTACCATGACTAAACAGTCATGTGGAATTGAACTGCCTTTGTGACTCATGACTGCCGGTGTGGCGGGTAATACGGTCACCATAACAACCCTAACCATACCTCTGTCTATATGATGTCAGTTTACCTGATGTAACCTTACAGAGATAGTTGTGCAAATCCAGGCAGATCCTTGATTTTGGTCCCCTTTGACCAAATGTCCATCATTAGCTTGATGTTTTTTAATGTTACCTTTATTTAACTAGGCAAGTCAGTTAAGAACAAATTCTTAATTTAAATGACAGCCTAGGAACACTGGGTTAACTGCCTTGTTCAGGGGCAGAACAACAGATTTTTACCTTGTCAGCTCGGGGATTTGATCTTGCAACCTTTCGGTTACTGGCCCAACACTCTAACCACTAAGCTACCTGCCACCCACTTCTCACAGTGCTCAGTAATAAAGGGGAGCCTAGCCTATATCAAGTTTTTAATTACTTCTTTACTAAAGGACACGTACGAAGCTATATCGTGTGTACTACTTCCTTTCCGCCTTCAGGAAGTCAGAAGCACACTAGGTAGTTACTACAGGAACCTCGGTACTGTTTAATGTATACAGTTGGTGCCTTTTTGTCTCTACTCTCTCTGAGTCTAATTAGCCAGTTGCATTACATTATCCATAATCACATGACACTGGATCACTGTATGCATAATGCCCACTCATTAATGAGGATGACCGTTGATTTAAACAACTGATATTAAACACTTTTACCATTTTCTCATTGCTCTACTGTCTGCACTGAGTGCAGAGTGCTGATCTAGGATCAGGTCCCCCCCCTGTCCATGTAATCTTATTCATTGTGATCTAAAAGGCTAAACAGATCCTAGAACAGCAATCCTACTCTAAGACGTTTTATGAAAACAGTACTAGATTCTCCACAGTGTTTTGGACGAACCTCTGGTGTCCTGATGGACTCCCCATGATGAGAGGTAACACTATGATGGCGGAGAACTAGACTCCCCCCTTCTCTCGATCTGAGAGCAAAAAACTACACTCTTCACATGGTTAGGAGACGTAAGGCCTCTTCTGCACTGTTCAACCAGTCGAGTAAATGTGGAGGAGGAGTGAAGATGGAGTGTCGCCTTGCTAACATCCAAAAGCTGTTTCCCCTGGAAACAGGAACATCTGGTTGTTGGACTGGGCAGAGACTGGATGTTCTGCTTTTCAAGGGAAATGGCTTTTTGATGTTAACAAGGTGACGCTTTTACGCCTGCCTGACAATTCCTGCGTACCATATATACAACAACTCTCTCTAATTACACTCCTCTCTCTCTCTCTCTCTCTCTCTCACACACGTTCACCCTGTCTCTCTCTCTCTCTCACACACATTCACCCTGTCTCTCTCTCTCTCTCTCTCACACACGTTCACCCTGTCTCTCTCTCTCACACACATTCACCCTGTCTCTCTCTCTCTCTCTCTCTCACACACGTTCACCCTGTCTTTCTCTCTCTCTCTCTCACACACGTTCACCCTGTCTCTCTCTCTCTCTCACACACACACGTTCACCCTGTCTCTCTCTCTCTCTCTCACACACACACGTTCACCCTGTCTCTCTCTCTCTCTCTCACACACACACGTTCACCCTGTCTCTCTCTCTCTCTCTCTCACACACATTCACCCTGTCTCTCTCTCTCTCTCTCTCTCTCTCACACACACACGTTCACCCTGTCTCTCTCTCTCTCTCTCTCACACACACACGTTCACCCTGTCTCTCTCTCTCTCTCTCTCACACACACACGTTCACCCTGTCTCTCTCTCACACACACACGTTTACCCTGTCTCTCTCTCTCTCTCTCTCACACACGTTCACCCTGTCTCTCTCTCTCTCTCACACACACACGTTCACCCTGTCTCTCTCTCTCTCACACACACACGTTCACCCTGTCTCTCTCTCTCTCTCACACACACACATGTTCACCCTGTCTCTCTCTCTCTCACACACACACGTTCACCCTGTCTCTCTCTCTCTCACACACGTTCACCCTGTCTCTCTCTCACACACACACGTTCACCCTGTCTCTCTCTCTCTCACACACGTTCACCCTGTCTCTCTCTCTCTCTCACACACACACGTTCACCCTGTCTCTCTCTCTCTCTCACACACGTTCACCCTGTCTCTCTCTCTCTCTCACACACACACGTTCACCCTGTCTCTCTCTCTCACACACACACACACGTTCACCCTGTCTCTCTCTCTCTCACGCATGTTCACCCTGTCTCTCTCTCTCTCTCTCTCACACACACACGTTCACCCTGTCTCTCTCTCTCTCTCTCTCTCTCTCTCTCACACACACACGTTCACCCTGTCTCTCTCTCTCTCTCACACACACACGTTCACCCTGTCTTTCTCTCTCTCACACACACATGTTCACCCTGTCTCTCTCTCTCTCACACACACATGTTCACCCTGTCTCTCTCTCTCTCACACACACATGTTCACCCTGTCTCTCTCTCTCTCTCTCTCACACACGTTCACCCTGTCTCTCTCTCTCTCTCACACACACACATGTTCACCCTGTCTCTCTCTCTCTCTCTCTCTCACACACACACGTTCACCCTGTCTCTCTCTCTCTCACACACACACGTTCACCCTGTCTCTCTCTCTCTCTCACACACACACATGTTCACCCTGTCTCTCTCTCTCTCTCTCACACACACACGTTCACCCTGTCTCTCTCTCTCACACACACACACACGTTCACCCTGTCTCTCTCTCTCTCACACACACACGTTCACCCTGTCTCTCTCTCTCTCTCTCTCACACACACACGTTCACCCTGTCTCTCTCTCTCTCACACACACACGTTCACCCTGTCTCTCTCTCTCTCTCACACACACACGTTCACCCTGTCTCTCTCTCTCTCACACACACATGTTCACCCTGTCTCTCTCTCTCTCACACACACATGTTCACCCTGTCTCTCTCTCTCTCTCTCTCTCTCACACACGTTCACCCTGTCTCTCTCTCTCTCTCACACACACACATGTTCACCCTGTCTCTCTCTCTCTCTCTCACACACACACGTTCACCCTGTCTCTCTCTCTCTCACACACACACGTTCACCCTGTCTCTCTCTCTCTCACACACACACGTTCACCCTGTCTCTCTCTCTCTCTCACACACACACACATGTTCACCCTGTCTCTCTCTCTCTCTCTCACACACACACGTTCACCCTGTCTCTCTCTCTCTCTCTCTCACACACACACGTTCACCCTGTCTCTCTCTCTCTCACACACACACGTTCACCCTGTCTCTCTCTCTCTCTCTCTCTCACACACACACGTTCACCCTGTCTCTCTCTCTCTCTCACACACACATGTTCACCCTGTCTCTCTCTCTCTCTCTCACACACGTTCACCCTGTCTCTCTCTCTCTCACACACGTTCACCCTGTCTCTCTCTCACACACACACGTTCACCCTGTCTCTCTCTCTCTCACACACACACACGTTCACCCTGTCTCTCTCTCTCTCTCTCACACACGTTCACCCTGTCTCTCTCTCTCTCTCACACACACACGTTCACCCTGTCTCTCTCTCTCACACACACACACACGTTCACCCTGTCTCTCTCTCTCTCTCACACACACATGTTCACCCTGTCTCTCTCTCTCTCTCTCACACACGTTCACCCTGTCTCTCTCTCTCTCACACACGTTCACCCTGTCTCTCTCTCACACACACACGTTCACCCTGTCTCTCTCTCTCTCACACACACACACGTTCACCCTGTCTCTCTCTCTCTCTCTCACACACGTTCACCCTGTCTCTCTCTCTCTCTCACACACACACGTTCACCCTGTCTCTCTCTCTCACACACACACACACGTTCACCCTGTCTCTCTCTCACACATGTTCACCCTGTCTCTCTCTCTCTCTCACACGTTCACCCTGTCTCTCTCTCTCTCTCACACACACACGTTCACCCTGTCTCTCTCTCTCTCTCTCTCTCTCTCTCACACACGTTCACCCTGTCTCTCTCTCTCTCTCTCTCACACACACACGTTCACCCTGTCTCTCTCTCTCTCACACATGTTCACCCTGTCTCTCTCTCTTGATCTATTTGGCTCTCTGCCACATTTATTGGTGGAAAGTAGAAGTCGTATTGAAAATATTTGAAAGATGAAGATAACATGGTGTTTACGGCACTCTGGAGAGGAGAAGATAACATGGTGTTTACTGCACTCTGGAGAGGAGAAGATAACATGGTGTTTACGGCACTCTGGAGAGGAGAAGATAACATGGTGTTTACGGCACTCTGGAGAGGAGAAGATAACATGGTGTTTACTGCACTCTGGAGAGGAGAAGATAACATGGTGTTTACGGCACTCTGGAGAGGAGAAGATAACATGGTGTTTACTGCACTCTGGAGAGGAGAAGATAACATGGTGTTTACTGCACTCTGGAGAGGAGAAGATAACATGATGTTTACTGCACTATGGAGAGGAGAAGATAACATGGTGTTTACGGCACTCTGGAGAGGAGAAGATAACATGGTGTTTACTGCACTATGGAGAGGAGATGATAACATGGTGTTTACTGCACTATGGAGAGGAGAAGATAACATGGTGTTTACGGCACTATGGAGAGGAGAAGATAACATGGTGTTTACGGCACTCTGGAGAGGAGAAGATAACATGGTGTTTACGGCACTCTGGAGAGGAGAAGATAACATGATGTTTACTGCACTATGGAGAGGAGAAGATAACATGGTGTTTACGGCACTCTGGAGAGGAGAAGATAACATGGTGTTTACGGCACTCTGGAGAGGAGAAGATTACATGGTGTTTACTGCACTATGGAGAGGAGAAGATAACATGATGTTTACTGCACTCTGGAGAGGAGAAGATAACATGGTGTTTTCTGCACTCTGGAGAGGAGAAGATAACATGGTGTTTACTGCACTCTGGAGAGGAGAAGATAACATGGTGTTTACTGCACTATGGAGAGGAGATGATAACATGGTGTTTACTGCACTATGGAGAGGAGAAGATAACATGATGTTTACTGCACTCTGGAGAGGAGAAGATAACATGGTGTTTACTGCACTCTGGAGAGGAGAAGATAACATTATGTTTACTGCACTATGGAGAGGAGAAGATAACATGATGTTTACTGCACTATGGAGAGGAGAAGATAACATGGTGTTTACTGCACTCTGGAGAGGAGAAGATAACATGGTGTTTACGGCACTATGGAGAGGAGAAGATAACATGGTGTTTACTGCACTATGGAGAGGAGAAGATAACATGGTGTTTACTGCACTCTGGAGAGGAGAAGATAACATGATGTTTACTGCACTCTGGAGAGGAGAAGATAACATGATGTTTACGGCACTCTGGAGAGGAGAAGATAACATGGTGTTTACTGCACTCTGGAGAGGAGAAGATAACATGGTGTTTACGGCACTCTGGAGAGGAGAAGATAACATGATGTTTACTGCACTATGGAGAGGAGAAGATAACATGGTGTTTACTGCACTCTGGAGAGGAGAAGATAACATGATGTTTACTGCACTCTGGAGAGGAGAAGATAACATGATGTTTACGGCACTCTGGAGAGGAGAAGATAACATGGTGTTTACTGCACTCTGGAGAGGAGAAGATAACATGGTGTTTACTGCACTATGGAGAGGAGAAGATAACATGATGTTTACGGCACTCTGGAGAGGAGAAGATAACATGATGTTTACGGCACTCTGGAGAGGAGATGATAACATGGTGTTTACTGCACTATGGAGAGGAGAAGATAACATGGTGTTTACGGCACTCTGGAGAGGAGAAGATAACATGGTGTTTACGGCACTCTGGAGAGGAGAAGATAACATGATGTTTACTGCACTATGGAGAGGAGAAGATAACATGGTGTTTACGGCACTCTGGAGAGGAGAAGATAACATGATGTTTACTGCACTATGGAGAGGAGAAGATAACATGGTGTTTACGGCACTATGGAGAGGAGAAGATAACATGGTGTTTACGGCACTCTGGAGAGGAGAAGATAACATGGTGTTTACTGCACTATGGAGAGGAGAAGATAACATGGTGTTTACTGCACTCTGGAGAGGAGAAGATAACATGGTGTTTACTGCACTATGGAGAGGAGAAGATAACATGGTGTTTACGGCACTATGGAGAGGAGAAGATAACATGGTGTTTACTGCACTCTGGAGAGGAGAAGATAACATGGTGTTTACGGCACTCTGGAGAGGAGAAGATAACATGATGTTTACTGCACTATGGAGAGGAGAAGATAACATGGTGTTTACTGCACTCTGGAGAGGAGAAGATAACATGATGTTTACTGCACTATGGAGAGGAGAAGAAAACATGGTGTTTTCTGCACTATGGAGAGGAGAAGATAACATGGTGTTTACTGCACTATGGAGAGGAGAAGATAACATGGTGTTTACTGCACTCTGGAGAGGAGAAGATAACATGATGTTTTCTGCACTATGGAGAGGAGAAGATAACATGGTGTTTACTGCACTCTGGAGAGGAGAAGATAACATGATGTTTACTGCACTATGGAGAAAGTATCATGAATGAGAGTTTGTGGTTGAATTGCGGGAATTGGTTTGTGAGCGCAAAACCTCGTGGGTCGCCCAGGAAATGTTACTCTTCTAATCATAGATGTCGATCAGGAAGTTCTACAGTTATGTTGTATTTCCTTGTTTATTGAAGGGAGTTATCTGTTTGCCCCCTGATGGAAATTTGACTGTCAAACAGTTCAAGTTAATGGTTTGTTAAAGGTACTGCTACAGAATTTGTTTTTTCCATTTATATTTTGAGGTTGGACGTCACCCTGTTAGACAGTATGTGTTACACCTCTGCTGATTGCCATCTCGTTAGTCGGAAGGTGTTTCACCTGTGCTGGCCCAAGTGCTATTTAAGAGTGGTTGGCCCAATGTTCCAGTTGTCTTGAGATGTGGAGGGTTAACACCTTTAGTTGGCACGCCCTATTTGATAAAGCATGTTTTTTGTAAAAAAAAAATAGAAAATGATCTGCTCTTCCCTGTTTTTATTTGGCTCCACCTTTTTGGTTTGCTTCCTGTCTTTAAATTTGGTGTAGGTTTTAATTTGGTTTGTCTCTTTTTGGGCAAATTTTGTGGGCGCTCATGGTGGGTGTCTTAAGTCCCAGGCTGCGATTCAAGCTCATAAAAGACACACCCTCGTCCACTTACCCTCGTCCACTTACCTTCGTCCACTTACCCTTGTCCACTTACCCTCGCCTTACGCCCTTAGGGGAATCCCCGTCGCCATCTTGGAGGGCGGTCCAAATGATTAGCCAAGCAAGGGAAGTTTGCAACATAAGACCCTTTTAGACGAGTTTGCGAGTGTACAATTATGTTCACTCCGGAGCCTGAACCTCCCCATAATTACATTCGTGACGATTGTACATCCGCTAAGAAAAATCTAACTTAAAAACAAGGGAGAAGTCAACATACAAGTGTAAGTAAAAACGAATGTAAAAAGGTTAGAAATTGTGCTACTAATGCACATGACGGCACAAACACGTCTCATAAATGTGATGTTTGGTTTGTTTGGTTATATTTTGGAAATTGTAGAAATAAAACATTTTCCTCCTTCAGAAGTTCCAACTAGGCAGGCTAACGTTAGTTAGCTAGCAAATTAATTAGCTATCATACAGTAGGTATATATTAATAATTATATATTTAATATAAGTAGACATGCAATCATAATTGACTGTAGTGCATATAAAGCACCCACAAGCTACCGGTGGCAGAAAACACAATCATCGTGGGATGAACGAGTGACGAATTTCCAGGCGGTCCATTTACAAGTAATTCTTTCCTCCCTCGCCCTGCAAGTGTATACTCGTCAAACGTCATGATGCGTCATCAGAAGTGTCCACTTCATTTGAGGGGATAGGGTGTGTCTTTTAAGTGTTTGGACTGCAGCCCTAGTTGTTGTTGCTAGGCAACTTTCAGTGGACACCCCCATGGGTGTCTTTCAGAACGCCTCCTAAAACCACACCTGGTTCGATTTGGTTGTAGTTAGTAACTCTTCGTTAGTTTCCTCTTCTGTTTTGGTTCCTTGCTGGGGTATGTAACACCAGCACAGGTGAAATGACTTCCAACTAACGAGATGACAAGCCAGCACAGGTGTAACACATACTTTCTAACGAAGTTACACCAATCGGTGCACCTAACCTCCAACCTCGCAATATAAATGGAAAAACCAAAGCCTGTAACAGTACGGGGTATGTGGAAGTAGTATATTCCCAGAAGGGACTTATAAACTCAGCAAAAACAAGAAACGTCCCTTTTTCAAGACCCTGTCTTTCAAAGATAATTTATATAAATCCAAATAACTTCATAGCTCTTCATTGTAAAGGTTTTAAACACTGTTTCCCATGCTTGTTCAATGAACCATAAACAATTCATGAACATGCACCTGTGGAACAGTCGTTAAGACACTAACACCTAACAGACGGTAGGCAATTACGGTCACAGTTATGAAAACTTAGGACACTAAAGAGGCCTTTCTACTGACTCTGAAAACACCAAAAGATAGATGCCCAGGGTCCCTGCTCTTCTGCGTAAACGTGCCTTGGGCATGCTGCAAGAAGGCATGAGGACTGCAGATGTGGCCATGGCAATACATTGCAATGTCTGTACTGTGAGACGCCTAAGACAGCGCTACAGGGAGACAGGACGGACAGCTGATCGTCCTCTCAGTGGCAGACCATGTGTAACAACGCCTGCACAGAATCGGTACATCCGAAGATCACACCCGCGGGACAGGTACACGGATGGCAACAACAACTGCCCGAGTTACACCAGGAACGCACAATCCCTCCATCAGTGCTCAGACTATCAAAAATAGGCTGAGAGAGGCTGGACTGAGGGCTTGTAGGCCTGTTGTAAGACAGGTCCTCACCAGACATCACCGGCAACAACGTCGCCTATGGGCGCAAACCCACAGTCGCTGAACCAGACAGGACTGGCAAAAAGTGCTCTTCACCTACGAGTTGCGGTTTTGACTCACCAGGGGTGCTGGTCAGATTCGTGTTCATCGTCAAAGGAATGAGCGTTACACCGAGGCCTGTACTCTGGAGCGGGATTGATTTGGAGGTGGAGGGTCTGTCATGTTCTGGGGCAGTGTGTCACAGCGTCATCGTACTGAGCTTGTTGTCATTGCAGGAAATCTCAACGCTGTGCGTTACAGGGAAGACATCCTCCTCCCTGATGTGGTACCCTTCCTGCAGGCTCATCCTGACATGACCCTCCAGCATGACAATGCCACCAGTCATACTGCTCGTTCTGTGCAAGACAGGAATTTCAGTGTTCTGCCATGGCCAGCGAAGAGCCCGAACCTCAATCCCATTGAGCACATCTGAGACCTGTTGGATCGGAGGGTGAGGACTAGGGCCATTCCCCCCCAGAAATGTCCAGGAACTTGCAGGTGCCTTGGTGGTAGAATGGGGTAACATCTCACAGCAAGAACTGGCAAATCTGGTGCAGTCCATGAGGAGGAGATGCACTGCAGTACTTAATGCAGCTGGTGGTCACACCAGATACTGACTGTTACTTTTGATTTTTACCCCCCCCTTTTGTTCAGGGACACATTATTCAATTTCTGTTAGTCACATGTCTGTGGAACTTATTCAGTTTATGTTTCAGTTGTTGAATCTTATGTTCATACAAATATTTACACATGTTATTAAGATTGCTGAAAATAAATGCAGTTGACAGTGAGAGGACGTTTCTTTTTTTGCTGAGTTTATGTTTACTGAACAAAAATATAAACACAACATGCAACAATTTCTACGATTTTACTGAGTTACAGTATATATACTGTAAGGAAATCAGTCAATTGAAATATTCATAAGACCCTAATCTATGGATTTCACATGGGTGAGCCTGGGTGGGCATAGGCCCATCCACTGGGGAGCCAGACACATTCACTGGGGAGCCAGGTCCAGCCACTGGGGAGCCAGGCCCATCCACTGGGGAGCCAGGTCCAGCCAGTCACAATACATTTTCCCCACAAAAGGGCTTTATTATAGACAGAAAGTGTCCTCAGTTTCAACAGCTGTCTGGGTGGCTGGTATCAGATGATCCTGCAGGTGAAGAAGCCGGATGTGGAGGTCCTGGGCTGGCGTGGTTACACGTGGTCTTGGTTGGGAGGCAGGTTGGACATACTGCCAAATTCTCTAAAAAGACATTAGAAGCAGCTTATGGTAGGGTTCAATTCCCACGGGGGGACCAGGATGAATATGTATGAACTTTCCAATTTGTAAGTCGCTCTGGATAAGAGCGTCTGCTAAATGACTTAAATGTAAATGTAAATGTAATGGTAGAGCAATGAACAGATATGGCTTTTTCTTTGCAACTCTGCCTAGAAGGCCAGCATCCCGCAGTCGTCTCTTCACTGTTGACGTTGAGACTGGTGTTTTGCGGGTTTTATTTAATGAAGCTGCCAGTTGAGGACTTGTGAGGCGTCTGTTTCTCAAACTTGACACTAATATCCTTGTCCTCTTGCTCAGTTGTGCACCGGGGCCTCCCACTCCTCTTTATATTCTGGTTAGAGCCAGTTTGCGCTATTCTGTGAAGGGAGTAGTACACATCGTTGTATAAGATCTTCAGTTTCTTGGCAATTTCTCGCATGTAATAGCCTTCATTTCTCTGAACAAGAATAGACTGACGAGTTTCAGAAGAAAGTTATTTATTTCTGGCCATTTTGAGCCTGTAATTGAACCCACAAATGCTGATGCTCCAGATACTCAACTAGTATATAGAAGGCCAGTTTTTTTATTGCTTCTTTAATTAGCATAACAGTTTTCAGCTGTGCTAATATAATTGCAAAAGGGTTTTCTAATGATCAATTAGCCTTTTAAAATGATAAACTTGGATTAGCTAACACGACGTGGCATTGGAACACAGGAGTGATGGTTGCTGATAGTGGGCCTCTGTACGCCTATGTAGATATTCCATTAAAAATCTGCCGTTTCCAGCTACAATAGTAATTTACAACATTAACAATGTCTACACTGTATTTCTGATCAATTTGATGTTATTTTAATGAACAACAAATTTGCTTTTATTTAAAAAACAAGGACATTTCTAAGTGACCCAAACTTCTGAACGGGGGTGTGTGTGTGTGTATACCCTTTTTTAAATTTTTTATATACCTTTATTATTCCCTGCAAACCCTACCACCCCTCCACCAATTGGAGTAAACTAATAAACAGTAACTCTTATGCTTCTACCTTCAGTTTATACACATTTTACAGACAATCTATTTTACAATAGTTATATTTTTGGGGTTTTTCATCCTGGCCTTCCTCTATTTCCGATGTCCATCGAGTTTGATTTCTATTTGTAACTGTGCTATTTCACAAAAGTTCTAAACCTATATACATTTTACAGACCCCGTATGTTTTACATTGGTTATCTTGTTATTAGTTCCACCCTTCAGCTCCATTCAACCCCTCCCATCTATCTCTCAACACCATCCATTTTGGATTTCTATTTGCCATATATTTTCCAACTGTGCTGTGATGCTTCACAAAAGTACTGAACCTTTCTATTCTCATAGTTTCTACAGATTGTAAATTACAGATTAAACATTTTTGCTAAAATAATTATTATATTATTGATTGATTGACTATGACTTTTCAAATCACCCAGTATTGCTATCTGCAGCGTTAGTTCTAGGTAAATGTTGCAATTCTTCAGCCATTTCTAGACTTGTGACCAAAAACGAGCTACACATATGGACAGTACCAAAATAAATGATCTAATGACTCTGCCTCCTCACAGCAAAATCTGCTGCGGCCACTTTTAGTGAGTTTGTACACATCCGGAGGAGAGGCATTTTTTTACCTCAGTAAATTCATCAGGCTTAAACCATGTTTCAGTCCAATCACATCAAGATTATGATCAGTGATTTGATCATTGACTTCCTTGGAAGTGAGGGTTCTAACATTAAATAACCCTATTTTGCAATATGTGAGATATTATCACAATCTCTTCCACTGAGATTGCTAAGGCGAACACCGCCATGTTTAGTTTTGCCCAACCTAGATCAAGGCACAGACATGGTCTCAATGGGGAAAACTGAGCTATCTACACTGACTGTGCTAGGGGCAGACTCCACTAAACCCTATCTCATTGTGAAGCTAGAGAACTGAGCTATCTACACTGACTGTGCTAGGGGCAGACTCCACTAAACCCTATCTCATTGTGAAGCTAGAGAACTGAGCTATCTACACTGACTGTGCTAGGGGCAGACTCCACTAAACCCTGTCTCATTGTGAAGCTAGAGAACTGAGCTATCTACACTGACTGTGCTAGGGGCAGACTCCACTAAACCCTGTCTCATTGTGAAGCTAGAGAACTGAGCTATCTACACTGACTGTGCTAGGGGCAGACTCCACTAAAACCTATCTCATTGTGAAGCTAGAGAACTGAGCTATCTACACTGACTGTGCTAGGGGCAGACTCCACTAAACCCTGTCTCATTGTGAAGCTAGAGAACTGAGCTATCTACACTGACTGTGCTAGGGGCAGACTCCACTAAACCCTATCTCATTGTGAAGCTAGAGAACTGAGCTATCTACACTGACTGTGCTAGGGGCAGACTCCACTAAACCCTGTCTCATTGTGAAGCTAGAGAACTGAGCTATCTACACTGACTGTGCTAGGGGCAGACTCCACTAAACCCTGTCTCATTGTGAAGCTAGAGGACTGAGCTATCTACACTGACTGTGCTAGGGGCAGACTCCACTAAACCCTGTCTCATTGTGAAGCTAGAGGACTGAGCTATCTACACTGACTGTGCTAGGGGCAGACTCCACTAAACCCTGTCTCATTGTGAAGCTAGAGGACTGAGCTATCTACACTGACTGTGCTAGGGGCAGACTCCACTAAACCCTGTCTCATTGTGAAGCTAGAGGACTGAGCTATCTACACTGACTGTGCTAGGGGCAGACTCCACTAAACCCTATCTCATTGTGAAGCTAGAGGACTTAGGTTTGAAATGACAGGGCTCTTTCTTTCAAACCTTGTATACGAACACATACATCTCTCCTATTATGCATGGGAATACTTTGGAACAGATTTCCAAAATGTAAATCACTTGGAGCTGATTTTCTGGTGTTTTTACAGTCTTTTATGTCCGCCAATAAAAAATGTCCAGCAAATAATATCACCCGCATGCCAAATTCAGCCCGCAGGCAGCCAGTTGGAGAACCCAGCTCTAAAGTATTGAAGTGTGTGCTAGGAAAATACGTATAATTTCATTAAAGTAAAGATTCACCCATTTTGAATGTTTTTTTATATTTATTTTGTGCATCTCTGATTGATGTTCTACCGATTTTTTTCATTTTATTTATATATATATTTTTCTTCTTCCCGGGGTCATTTCATGTTTTTATGTGAGCTATTGCTGTTCCAGCAGGAAGAAATGTGTCCGGTATGACGTAGCATTGCGATAACGCCGCTCTCACTACACTGGAAGTTAATAGGAATACGACTTTAAGAACACAGAAGAAGGATGTCAGATTTCAATACTGGAGGTTGGCTTCTCTCCAATGAGACATTGATCATATTTTTTTTGTATATTCCTACCTGGAAGTGTTTTTATTTAACAGAGGGTCTAACACATTTCTCCTATTTGTCTGCCTCTTCAGTCCAGGGTGCATTGCATGGTAACCGTTGTAAATGTCAGACCCCACTCTGTGAGGCACATCGATCTGCAGGTTGATCATGGTGAGATTGTAGACTCCTGATAGTTTGTTTAGGTGATTTTACAGCTTACTAGCTACTTCATATACTGATATTGACTTTGGTATTATTGTGTGTAGCTCGCTTGTGGGTTTTGTAGTCGACTTGAGCTGCAACAGATTTCCACAACGATGTTCAGATGTTGCTACCAACCTTATTATAACGACAAAATGTAACATTTGTTATTGTTCTAACATTTTTTATGTAACACTGTAAATTATAGGAATGAGTGGTTTTGGATGGATTTGTTTTTCTTTTAACTGGTATTTCATGCCTTGTGATTGATAATTGAACAGGATGTGAATTGGCTTGTTCTCATTGGCTGATGCATGATGGGAATTACTTTAAGAAGTCTGTCCTTTCTTTGCTGGTTGGACAGATGGGGAACAGGTCGGCTGCCGGGTTAACAGGTACTTATTGAACCTGGGTTTTTCATTTTGAACAAGGTTTCGCCGGCTTTTTCCTCACTGCAAATTTAAAAGGCTCACTCTGGGCAAGAAAAAAGCACATCTACATCGTATACCTGCTCACTGTTAAAATCCAACCGCTGGCTCAAACTTCAGTGTCCTCAAAACGACCCTGGTTTGGTCACTCAACTGTGTCATGTTATTAGTTGATAATTGTGTTGTCTTTAATGTATCTATTAACCAGAGAAAAACAGCGCACGGTGGTGTGGGGGTGTCTGAAGCTGAGTTTTAGTTTCATTCTCAGTCACTGGTGCATTTCCTACAATATGCCTACACAATGCTGTTATCAATCAGGCTATTGACTCTGACTGTGTGCATGTAATCATGAACTCAGTCCTTCTCAGAATGTCATGACGGTATCAACACACTGTAGACGTTCTGTGGCTAATCATAAGATCCCTACACATCTAGTGAACCTAATCACAGTAACATAGTGTAGGAGTATCTGGAAATAAGAGAGCTTGCCTGTTGGGTCATCTTAGCATACAATTTACTGTAAACAACCCCTTTAACTTTTAAGTTAATGTCTTTCGCAGCAGCACATAATTGGAATGTTTTGTATCTGTCAGGCAATTCTAGTGGAACTTGCTTACGGTTACTCAAACTGGTGAGGTACTGTTAAGGGTTATCGAATTGTACATAATATCCCCTCTCTCTCTCTCTCTCTCTCTCTCTCTCTCTCTCTCTCTGTCTCTGTCTGTCTGTCTCTCTCTGTCTGTCTCTCTGTCTGTCTGTCTCTCTGTCTGTCTGTCTCTCTCTGTCTGTCTCTCTGTCTCTCTGTCTGTCTCTCTGTCTGTCTCTCTGTCTGTCTGTGTTTCTGAACAGGCGTTTGGCAACGCTAAGACGGCTCAGAACAACCACTCCAGTCGCTTTGGGAAGTTTATCCAGGTCAACTATCTGGAGAATGGAGTGGTGAGAGGGTGAGGCAGTGTTATCATGTAATCAACACTGAATACCATAGGAGTGGTGAGAGGGTGAGGCAGTGTTATCATGTAATCAACACTGAATACCATAGGAGTGGTGAGAGGGTGAGGCAGTGTTATCATGTAATCAACACTGAATATCATAGGAGTGGTGAGAGGGTGAGGCAGTGTTATCATGTAATCAACACTGAACACCATAGGAGTGGTGAGAGGGTGAGGCAGTGTTATCATGTAAACAACACTGAATACCATAGGAGTGGTGAGAGGGTGAGGCAGTGTTATCATGTAAACAACACTGAATACCATAGGAGTGGTGAGAGGGTGAGGCAGTGTTATCATGTTATCAACACATACTGAATACCATAGGAGTGGTGAGAGGGTGAGGCAGTGTTATCATGTTATCAACACTGAATACCATAGGAGCATCTGTCTTTGTATGACTTGGCATGATAGCAGCAAGATCAAAGAAAACAAACTATCCATCACTTTTTATTCAGTTCAGTGGTTTGTTTTAGTTAGACTGTGTGCCGGTCTATTTCTGCTCTCTGGGCAACTCGCTATGGACTTACCAAGCCAAACAGCATGTTTGACTTGACAGTGACTGCAATTGAGTTGTCAAGAGCAGGCTGTATTTAGTCCATTTCCTCATCAAGGGTCAACCACATTTTAATTGGTGGGTTTCTGGCAATTTTTTTAATCTAACTGTAATTAATTGGTTTATTTGTGTATTTCCTTGCTGTCAGTGTCACCGTGAACACAGGGGACTTTGTCTAGTACATTGCTGCTGTTGTAACCTTTCATTTCAGTTCACAGCACAACCATTTGGCTTGATTTTAGTAAGCAGACATAACCACATAAGTCAAGAATTTGTGGACAAATCACATTTCTGTCAGATGTTTGTATTTTGTATTGATTATCTGTTTTGTATTTTGTATTGATTATTTGCTTGTATTTTGTATTGATTATCGGTTGGGATTTTGTATTGATTATCTCTTTCCTTTGCAGGGCGGTAGTAGAGAAGTATTTCCTGGAGAAGTGTCGGCTAGTGTTTAGAGATAGGAGTGAGAGGTATGGATGGGTTAGCAGAGAGCTCACTCACACACGGACCTGACCCATATTTCCACACTATTGACGTAAATGAATCATTTGTGCGAAAGCCAGAGTTGATTTCTTATCTTGACTCTTACCTCTAGTGAATCAGGAACTAGCACGTCCAGGACGACTCTAGAACTAGCACGTCCAGGACGACTCAGGAACTAGCACGTCCAGGACGACTCTAGAACTAGCACGTCCAGGACGACTCTAGAACTAGCACGTCCAGGACGACTCTAGAACTAGCACGTCCAGGACGACTCTAGAACTAGCACGTCCAGGACGACTCTAGAACTAGCACGTCCAGGACGACTCTAGAACTAGCACGTCCAGGACTACTCTAGAACTAGCACGTCCAGGACGACTCTAGAACTAGCACCTCCAGGACGACTCTAGAACTAGCACGTCCAGGACGACTCTAGAACTAGCACGTCCAGGACTACTCTAGAACTAGCACGTCCAGGACGACTCTAGAACTAGCACGTCCAGGACGACTCTAGAACTAGCACGTCCAGGACGACTCTAGAACTAGCACGTCCAGGACGACTCTAGAACTAGCACGTCCAGGACGACTCTAGAACTAGCACGTCCAGGACTACTCTAGAACTAGCACGTCCAGGACTACTCTAGAACTAGCACGTCCAGGACGACTCTAGAACTAGCACGTCCAGGACGACTCTAGAACTAGCACGTCCAGGACAACTCTAGAACTAGCATGTCCAGGACTACTCTAGAACTAGCACGTCCAGGACGACTCTAGAACTAGCACGTCCAGGACGACTCAAGAATTAGCACGTCCAGGACGACTCTAGAACTAGCACGTCCAGGACGACTCAAGAACTAGCACGTCCAGGACGACTCAAGAGCTAGCACGTCCAGGACGACTCTAGAACTAGCACGTCCAGGACTACTCTAGAACTAGCACGTCCAGGACGACTCTAGAACTAGCACGTCCAGGACGACTCAGGAACTAGCACGCCCAGGACGACTCAGGAACTAGCACGTCCAGGATGACTCAGGAACTAGCACGTCCAGGACGACTCAGGAACTAGCACGTCCAGGACGACTCTGGAACTAGCACATCCAGGACGACTCAGTTTCTTATGAACTGGAATTTCAGGAAATTTCCCGTTTTGACTCAAAATCTCAGACCATGAATTTTGTACAGGAGCTTTTCATTTGTCATAGTTAGTATCTGCTATTCTCTGAACACGTCACTTTCACAGGCTGTGGGGTTAATGCCGAACACACAGCATGCGCTCCTGTGACTGCAGTGCCTAAATAGGGGATTTGGTTATACTATTAACTCTCTTTATTTCAAGTTAATCCTGGTGTGAAGCTTCACTTAATAAGAAAGCCAAGTAGACTTTAATTCAAACCATCCGGTAGAAGGTAGAAATAATAGCACTGTTGTACAGATCCCATTTAACAGCAGCTGAACAAATATTAGTCTAGACAGAATTACACGCATGCTGAATAAAAAAAAAAAATAATAATGTAAAATTAAAATGTAGGTAACATTTAACCTTAACTACATTAAGGTATGCTTTATAAAGGGTTTGTAAATGCTGGTGTAAGTAGTTGTCAAGTAATCAATCACTCCCATTTCAACCAGTTAGTTATTACTGATTTCATACACTATCTAGACACTAATGATTAACAGTCTACGACAGGAACCCTAAGTTGTCCCTGACTACATTACCTGACTAGGAGTCTATAACTGGGGCCTGTAGTTTTCACCTGGTCCTTTCTACAGTACAGTTTGACCTCTGACCCTTGACCTTTAGGAACTACCACGTGTTCTACTACCTGCTGGTGGGGGCGTCCAAGGAGGAGCAGAGAGAGTTCAGTCTGCTGCATCCTGAAGACTACGCATACCTACAACAGGTACACACACACACACAGACACACACACACATACACACACAGACACACACAGACACACACACACACACACACACACACACACACACACACACACACACACACACACACACACACACACACACACACACACACACACACACACAGACAGATAGACACACACTGAGCCTGAAGACTATAACAGGTACAGACACACACACACTGAGCCTGAAGACTATAACAGGTACAAACAGACACACACTGAGCCTGAAGACTACACATACCTACAACAGGTACACACACACAAACACCGGGGATTTGCCAGCTTTTGGCCGATTAAAAAATAATAATTAAAAAAAATAACAAAAATAAAAAATGAAACGCCGATAAATAAAACTGTTACTGTTGCCGGCCAAAATGACCAGGTGAAAAACATCCCATTGTATTCGGTCTATAGGTTAATTTGGATAATATCGTGTAAATAAATTGGCATGTGTTTATTTTTGTTAGTCATCATGTATCTTTATATTTGTCCAACACAACTATCACGCACACAGTACACAGAGATTATTTTGAGTGGGATTTCTCCTGATGCTCCTCAGCTGGTTGCTGCTGGAGTAAAACGTGCTTTTAGAAGCCCATTCATTACGCAAACAATTCTAAATGCGATCTCGTGTTAAAAACAGTTTTTTAACACCATTTTTTAAAAAGAGCTACTATTTTTATTTCTCAACTGGTAATTGAAGCGCACCTCCCATTCACAATTCAAGTGCAGATTACAGGAAGTATTTTTAAAACATACCTATTTGTTTGAAACCTGGTTGTTTTATTTCGTATTATGAGGTGTCTTGCTTCAAAGTAGCCTATTGGCAAAATCCCACCATGGAAGCCTGGAGGCAGTTATAAAGACTTCATATGTGGCGCGTGAGTTTCAAGTTTGGGGAAAGCTTACAATTTATTTAATTTCTACCAAATCTGCGTGCCAGTTATGATTTTCATGTGCACGTTTTCGTGGAACAGTTTCATTTTTTTTAAATAACCTTTTTTTTTGGTTTCTCAAAATCATTGGCATGTGGTTTAATCATAAAAATCTGAATTCAAATGATAAAAATCAAAAAGCTAATGCGAGATCTCCAGCCTCTGCCATATGGACACGTTGATACACCGTGATCCATTGGCGGCTAAAGAAATCAGTGGTGTAAAAATACTTGAAAGTACTACTTAAGTAGTTTTTTGGTGCTAACTGTACTTTACTTTACTTTTACTTCACTACATTCCTAAAGGAAATTATGTACTTTTTACTTCATACATTTTCCCTGACACCCAAAAGTATGTGTTACATTTTGAATGCTTAGCAGGATAGGAAAATTGTCTTATTTATCAAGAGATACTGGTCATCCCTAGTGCCTCTGATCTGGTGGACTCACTAAACACATGCTTCGTTCGTAAATGATGTCTGAGTGTTGGAGTGCGCCCCCTGCTATCCGTAAAAAAAAAAAATATTAAGAAGAAAATGGTACCGCCTGGTTTGCTTAATATAAGGAATTTTGAAATGATTTTTACTTTTGTAGTATTTTACTGGGTGACGTTCACTTTTACTTTAGGTATTTTACTTTTCTCTTAAGGTCTCTTACTCAATTTTATACTTTTTCCACCACTGAAAGAAATTAGAGTGGAACTCATATCCTATAGGCCAATGACGCAGTAGGCCCATAACTTCCATTTCTCTTTCACACTGAGGATAGGTGATTATCGAGGGGAGATTGTTGGAAATAGCTTACTGTGAGGAACTATAGTTGTTGTTTTTTTGCATTTTACCTCCTTTTTCTCCACAATTTCGATCGTATCTCATGGCTGCAACTCCCCAACGGGCTCGGGAGGTGAAGGTCGAGTCATGCATCCTCCGAAATATGACCCGCCAAGCCGCTCTTCTTAACATCCGCCGGCTTAACCCGGAAACATCGTTCAACTGACGACCGAGGTCAACCTGCAGGCGCCCGGCCCGCCACAAGGAGTCGCTAGAGCGCGATGAGCCAAGTAAAGTAAGCTCATGATAGCTCATGATCCTCGGTTCCTCTGTGGCTAAGTCATGCTATCTGGTGAACTATTTTTAATATTTGTTTTTATTTATGTATAGGCAGGAGAAATTATATAATTTTGGCCCAAAAAAATCTCACATTTACTTCCCTATTGGACCCACCGCTATGACATTTCTCTCCTGTTATATCGGTTTTCATATCAACTTTATTTTGTTGTCCAGAAGACAAAGGCACAATCCTACTCATATTAGCAACCCTAAGTTTTTGATGCTGATTAGAATGGTGTTTTTCCATCAATTGCATTTTGACAAATGTTTGAAAAGGACATTTTATTGGCTGCTTCATTACATGAGTTACATGTTCTGTTAAGATGCATTACCATAATCTAAATGTGATTTCTGTCATTCTGAATAGCGTCGGTGGAGGATCTAATGCAGCGGTTCCCAAACTAGGGGTTGTGACCACTTGTGGGGTCGGCTGATATGACAATCATTGTAATGTGGTTAACCTTAAAAATCTAAATGAAAATGATTGAAATCTGAAAGATAAAATTCAACCAGAGTTGCCCTTAAATCGTGGGGGCAAAACTTGACCGTTGCGCTTGAATCGGAATGATTCAAGTGCAACATTCAAGTACGGCCTATCGAGCGGTGACTGAATGCTGCAGACAATGCATTCACGGGTCACTACGGAAGAGTTTTGGTTCCTGACTCAAGTCTCCCTCAGAGGTCACCTTCGCCAGCTCATGTCTGTGTGAAGCTGGATTCAGAAGTGCTCTCGTCTGCATTAAAACCAAATATCCATCCAGGTTGGAAGTGACGATAGATACATTTTTTTTTAAATTTAACTAGGCAGAGATGAGGTGCGCACTGTTGACCACGCCCCCTGATTTTGAGAAGCTCCGACGTGACATGCATCAAACACGCCCATCTCATTAGTGGGGGGAAAAAAACAAGGTGAAATCATGATGTCAGGGATCTTCAGGTGCGAAAGTCTGAGCTTTAGAAAGAGGCCAAAGTTCCTAACTTGGAATTCCATTCAAAATCATTTTTCCCAGTCGGAGCTTGTTTTTTCCCCAGTTGTCTTAAATTAGATTTCCGATTTCCGATTCACCAGTTGTTTTGAACGAGGCATTATGTCAGTCTAATTTGCAATTGACTGTCACAGCCCCACATTAAAAGTATGTGATGGTGAGTTGAAAAGACAATCAGAAATACTGTTATACAATCAAATCACATTTTATTGGTTGCATACACATATTTAGCAGATGTTATTGCGGGTGTAGCAAAAGCTTGTGTCCCCTAGCTCAAACAGTGCAGTAATATCTAACAATTCACAACAATACACACATCTAAAAGTAAAATAATGGAATTAAGAAATATAGAAATATTAGGACGAGCATTGTCGAAGTCCGGAGTATAAATATATATACAATGTTATGTTAAAATGTTTTTCAATTGACTGCCATAGCCCCAAATAAAACAAGGAAACATCGGCTGTAAATACATACTTTTTTTCACATGGTTGGGGTCATGAGAATTTTCAGATATCAAAATGGGGTCGTGGACTAAAACAGTTTGGGAACCCCTGTCCTAATGGGTTATGCACGCCAATAGAAACCCTGACACACACATACACTGAGCCTGAAAACAACACATACCTTCAACAGGTACACTGTCAGTCACAGACACTCTCTCACTCACACACACTCTCCTCTCTCTCTCTCTCCATCTCTCTCACACACTCTCTCCTCTCTCTCTCTCACTCACACACACTCTCCTCTCTCTCTCTCTCCATCTCACTCACACACACTCTCCTCTCTCTCTCTCTCCATCTCACTCACACACACTCTCCTCTCTCTCTCTCTCCATCTCTCTCACACACTCTCCTCTCTCTCTCTCACTCACACACACTCTCCTCTCTCTCTCTCTCCATCTCACTCACACACACTCTCCTCTCTCTCTCTCTCCATCTCACTCACACACACTCTCCTCTCTTTCTCTCACTCACACACACTCTCCTCTCTCTCTCTCTCCATCTCACTCACACACACTCTCCTCTCTTTCTCTCACTCACACACACTCTCCTCTCTCTCTCTCTCCATCTCACTCACACACTCTCTCCTCTCTCCATCTCACTCACACACACTCTCCTCTCTCTCTCTCTCCATCTCACTCACACACTCTCTCCTCTCTCCATCTCACTCACACACACTCTCCTCTCTCTCTCTCTCCATCTCACTCACACACTCTCTCCTCTCTCTCTCTCACTCACACACACTCTCCTCTCTCTCTCACTCACACACACTCTCCTCTCTCTCTCTCTCCATCTCACTCACACACTCTCTCCTCTCTCTCTCTCACTCACACACACACTCCTCTTTCTCTCTCTCTCCATCTCACTCACACACACTCTCCTCTCTCTCTCTCTCCATCTCACTCACACACTCTCTCCTCTCTCTCTCTCACTCACACACTCTCTCCTCTCTCTCTCTCCATCTCACTCACACACTCTCTCCTCTCTCTCTCTCACTCACACACACACTCCTCTTTCTCTCTCTCTCTTTCTCTCACTCACACACACACTCCTCTTTCTCTCTCTCTCTTTCTCTCACTCACACACTCTCTCCTCTCTCTCTCAATCACACACTCTCTCCTCTCTCTCTCTCTTTCTCTCACTCACACACTCTCTCCTCTCTCTCTCTCTCCATCTCACTCACACACTCTCTCCTCTCTCTCTCTCACTCACACACTCTCTCCTCTCTCTCTCTCTCCATCTCACTCACACACTCTCTCCTCTCTCTCTCTCTTTCTCTCACTCACACACTCTCTCCTCTCTCTCTCTCTTTCTCTCACTCACACACTCTCTCTTTCTCTCTCTCTCACTCACACACTCTCCTCTCTCTCTCTTTCTCTTTCTCTCACTCACACACTCTCTTTCTCTCTCTTGCTCTGTATCTCTTTGCAGGAGGACTTTAATTTAGATGACGCTGAGGACCTCAGGTGTGAGTTCAAGAGGCTTCATCAGGCCATGGAGATGGTGGGATTCCTGGTCCCCACCAAGAAACAGTACGTATGGGTACTGTAGGGTTACAGATCGAGGGAGATGGAGATGAAGAGGTGGACAGAGAGAGAATGACAGAAGAGAGCGAAAGATCCCTAAAAAACAATTTATCATAGCTCAGACACCTTACCCTCTCTTCTTAACATCTCCTGTACCATGCTCCATGTCAGCCTTGATCTGATCTTTTTCCTGACGAGTTGGTGTCATACCTCGTGGCTCATGGAACTAAAACAGTATGCCTGTAACAGCACACAGCTCTCCAGTAATTCCTCCTCTCTCTCCCATTAGCTGCAGTAGGTTAGAGCTGGTCAGACGTAGTAGAGGGAAATGCAGGGAGCATTACAGTAGCGGGAATCTGATGTTGACCTCAGGGCCTGGCATGTGTGGGAGAGAGAACCAGTATAACAAAGTTACTCACCTGTTAGAGGTGTATCTCTAGTATAACCCAGTTACTCACCTGTTAGAGGTGTATCTCTAGTATAACCAGTTACTCACCTGTTAGAGGTGTATCTCTAGTATAACCCAGTTACTCACCTGTTAGAGGTGTATCTCTAGTATAACCCAGTTACTCACCTGTTAGAGGTGTATCTCTAGTATAACCCAGTTACTCACCTGTTAGAGGTGTATCTCTAGTATAACCCAGTTACTCACCTGTTAGAGGTGTATCTCTAGTATAACCCAGTTACTCACCTGTTAGAGGTGTATCTCTACTATAACCCAGTTACTCACCTGTTAGAGGTGTATCTCTAGTATAACCCAGTTACTCACATGTTAGAGGTGTATCTCTAGTATAACTCAGTTACTCACCTGTTAGAGGTGTATCTCTAGTATAACCCAGTTACTCACCTGTTAGGGGTGTATCTCTAGTATTACCTAGTTACTCACCTGTTAGAGGTGTATCTCTATGTAAGTATATTCTAGCTCGTGACGTGACTACCATTAATGTGATGACTGCTATTTTATAAAATCAATTAACTATTGTTTTTAATTATTCCGAGATTAAATTAATCATGTAACAATTAACTCATTAGCAATCTTGGGGCACCACGGAAAAAGTTTGTTTTAATAAGTTACCATTTTCCGAATTAACTCTGAATATATCGTTATCCTATTAGTTATCCATTAATTATTATTACCTCGTATCAGTCTCATTCTGAACGTTGTTGACTTCAAATCTGCACCCTAGTCTAAATGATGATTCAGCGATACACATTGGATTAATTATTTATTTACTAACTAACTAAATAATCACACAGAAATACATAAACACACACTCAGGATAGATTATACGTTGATTACTAACATAATGCAATGAAAAGTCCCTAGTGGACGAACCCGATATATTGGCTTGGTACACAATGAAAAGGGAGGCGCATGTAAGGAGAGGGAGAGACAGAGTCAACGTATTGTACATACATGTGGAAGCTATGCTCATGGGAATATGAATACTTTACATATGAACGACCGCTCATTCAAAAAGAATTGCAATGTGTATATATATATATATATTTACGCGTGTATGTTTTTGTCATCTCTCTGTTGAAATCGCCCGGTCCGTCTGTGGAGAGTAGTTCGACAGAAGTCTCTGATTGTGTAAGTCTCTGGTTTTCCACCAGAGGTCACAATGTCCTCAGTTGTAGAAGTAGGCTTTCTTTGTTCAGGCAAGTGTTTGTTAGAATGGATATATCAGATGTTCCAAAGGTTGTTTGAAAAGATCTTCCTGGTGTCTTTGGTCAAAGTTGTAGACTACTTAACATGCAGAGCTGCAGGAGGTGTCTTAGTCTAGTCTTCTTCACTCGTCTAGTTTCAGAGGGTCTATTAGTTTTAGACCGTTTGTCACGTATTCAGCTCACGCTGCACCTATACTGGTCAAGCAGTTTTAAACCATTTTACACACCAGTAGCAACCCAGAAATGTACTGGTCTATATTTAAATTGCAACCATTTCAACGTGTAGCCACCGCTGCATGTTTTCTGGTTTCTATGGTTGATTATTCAGGGTATAGCTAGAACCACTCTACACACCGGCAGCAACCCGGCATGTTTTGGTCTAATGAAAATTTCATTAGCAGTCCTTTTATGCCCTTTCTTTGGAGGGCAGTTCCATCACGTTGCCACAATGTTTGTGCTCAAGTGGGCGTGGTTACTGACTTCAAAAACAATTATCTAATTTAGAAGGCTAAAATCACATTTAATCTTCTCACAAATAGTTTCATATTTAATCATATCAGTTCCACAACATTTAGATGTAAATCTGATAACTGGGACGTATACATTTGTGGAGTTACTGTTATTTAGTTATACCGTCCTTAATGATATCACAAAACAACAACTGATTTTACATGATTATTGTTTGGATCCCCACCAACCATTTCTCACATCATTTACGTTAGAAATATTGTTTCAATGTCCAACCTTTTGATGTTAAAGTTTTGGGGCAGAGTCTCTCTCTCTCTACACACAAAGTATTTTTGACTTCTCCATACTGCAGTGCAGAGAGAGAGTTTACGACCGGTCATTAAAGTCATAGGACCGGGCCACTCCCCCCCCCCCCCCCCCCCCTCTTCCTCTCTGGTGGGAGAGAGGGGGGGGGTTCTCTTTGATCCTCACCCAGGCGGGAAATTCATGACACTCGTAAACCATTATGTTTTACGTGAATGAATGTCCTGTATGTATGGTACCCTAGAAATGAGGATGATTTAGTAACCTATACCACTACCCAGTAGGGATTCATATTATCCCGAAAATCTACCAAGTTTCAATACACGGAATAATTCATAATTATACAGAGCGTCCTTGGAAATACCCCAAAAATCGTAAGTGCCCTTTTTAAAGTGTTTAAAACAAAGAAATGGTCACTATGCCAGGGTTCTCTCCAAATAAGAGGGGTGCTGCGCCTCCTTGTCGGCTTGGCTGCTCCACCATCTGAAGAGTTCAGAGCAAATTAAACTGACATTTAGTAATGACAGAGTAACTATCTCTGATCGGCAATGACATTGGTGTGAATTGTGGGAAAGGCCGTTCCCACATTTTTTTTTGCCTTGTTATTATGTTCGTTATTATGTTCCTCAGCCTGCTGCTGAAATGCGCAGAATTAATTATCTCGACACAGGGGACGCACAGAACGCACCCAGAGTATAGCATTGTCGAATCATACAAACTTTGTAACAGCAGTCAAACAATAGTTAAATGACCAAAGTAGCTTAGCTTGCCAGATAACCTCCTTCAACAAATGACAGAATATCTCCTATTTTGCAACATCTAGTTGAAGATTATACAGACAGCAGATCAGCTCATGAATAACGGGGAGATGAAGAGAGGAAATAGTTTAAATATCAAAGTATCTTAACAGGGACCAACTCTGTTTAAAGAAAGATCCATATCTATTCCCACACCGTTTGTTGATCAAACCTTCTCTACCGAAGTACGAGACAGCGCAGAGAAGTGGGGGACATGTTATTGCGGCATTTTAACATGCATTTAGCGATTACAGAATAAAGTTAGGCATTTTCCTGCGAGACAGAAGTCAGGACTTTGGCTTTCAATGGGATTGGGACTGGATAGGAAAATAGCCTGGGCTCTATGACAGGAGAAGATATAAATTTTCCTCGTGACTCTCTGAATTGTTAACAGCCTTCATGTCTGTGACCGATCTCTCTATGTAGTGAATTGTACATATAGGCCTGTCAAATGTGTGACCGTCTGAAGAGTCACAATGACAGCTCAGAGAAACATGTTATTTTATAGGCTATACTGTAGGGGTTTCCTGTAGGGTTTATTTACTGTATTTGCATCGCGTGTGCAGTCCGGCGGTGTCAATTATGCTTCTGCTTTGAATTTATGGCCACTGTGTGTGAAGTAAATACGCTAGGCTAACGATTTCCATGACTACCTGTTTGCATAATGTGTTTTGTTTATTTGTATACATTTTGGGGGGTGTGGAATTGCATTAGTGCGACATTTGGGGGGAAATTATGTAATTTCCCAGGTCTTGTCATTTAAATTTTTTAAGGAAATGTGAAGTGTTCCCGGGACAGTCTCAGGATCCCGGTTACCCATGTGAGAGCAGTAATCCAGGGGTATTGTGTCTTGTATGTTGTTGTGCAGCCTATGCTCTGTAATCCTGGGCACGTATTCACAAAGCCTTTCAGAGCAGGAGTGCTGATCATTATTATTTAAAAGGCAAAACAGATCGTAGATTAGCGTTCCTACTCTGTCATGCTTTGTAAATATGGGCCCAGGTGTCTTGTGCAGCCCAGGTGTCTTGTGCAGCCCAGGTGTATTGCACAGCCCAGGTGTCTTGTGCAGCCCAGGTGTCTTGCGCAGCCCAGGTGTCTTGCGCAGCCCAGGTGTCTTGCGCAGCCCAGGTGTCTTGTGCAGCCCAGGTGTATTGCACAGCCCAGGTGTCTTGCACAGCCCAGGTGTCTTGCACAGCCCAGGTGTCTTGCACAGCCCAGGTGTCTTGCGCAGCCCAGGTGTCTTGCACAGCCCAGGTGTCTTGCACAGCCCAGGTGTCTTGCACAGCCCAGGTGTCTTGCGCAGCCCAGGTGTCTTGCACAGCCCAGGTGTCTTGCACAGCCCAGGTGTATAGTGACCTAACTGTGTGTTATTTTTAGGATCTTCTCTGTGCTCTCTGCCATCCTGTACCTGGGCAACGTGACGTACAGCCAATCAGAAGACGGCCAGGGGCTGGAGGCGGGGCCAGCAGATGTCCTCTCTACCCTGTCTGACCTGCTGAAGGTAGAGCAATACATCTTGTTATTTTGCTGATGGATTTTGTGTATTGTTTATTTATGACTATTTTAAATGGTCAAATAATGAATTCAGCATTAGCTGATAATACATAATGGCGCCTTATTGAATTTGAAAATAAACCATTCTCAATAAATCAATCAATATATTTGTCTCGTCTGCTCAAGCTAGAGCAATCAATACCTTCATTATATCACCTGTTCAAGCTAAAGGACCACCTGTACACAGTCTGCTCTGTCAGCTGTTTGACCTATAGGAACAGTCTGCTCTGTTCCTATAGGTCAAACAGCTGACAGTCTTCTCTGTTCCTATAGGTCAAACAGCTGACAGTCTTCTCTGTTCCTATAGGTCAAACAGCTGACAGTCTGCTCTGTTCCTATAGGTCAAACAGCTGACAGTCTGCTCTGTTCCTATAGGTCAAATAGCTGACAGTCTGCTCTGTTCCTATAGGTCAAACATCTGACAGTCAGCTCTGTTCCTATAGGTCAAACATCTGACAGTCTGCTCTGTTCCTATAGGTCAAACATCTGACAGTCTGCTCTGTTCCTATAGGTCAAACAGTTGACAGTCTGCTCTGTTCCCATAGGTCAAACATCTGACAGTCTGCTCTGTTCCTATAGGTCAAACATCTGACAGTCTGCTCTGTTCCTATAGGTCAAACAGTTGACAGTCTGCTCTGTTCCCATAGGTCAAACATCTGACAGTCTGCTCTGTTCCTATAGGTCAAACAGCTGACAGTCTGCTCTGTTCCTATAGGTCAAACAGCTGACAGTCTGCTCTGTTCCTATAGGTCAAACAGCTGACAGTCTGCTCTGTTCCTATAGGTCAAACAGCTGACAGTCTGCTCTGTTCCTATAGGTCAAACAGCTGACAGTCTGCTCTGTTCCTATAGGTCAAACAGCTGACAGTCTGCTCTGTTCCTATAGGTCAAACAGCTGACAGTCTGCTCTGTTCCTATAGGTCAAACAGCTGACAGTCTGCTCTGTTCCTATAGGTCAAACAGGAGTTGCTGGTGGAGGCTTTGACTAAGAGGAAACAAATGACGGCCAACAACACCGTAGTTCTACACTACACTCTGGAGGAGGTAGGGGTTCTAACATCACATGACAGGGGAAACTCCAATCTGTTGCTATAGCTACCACCTGAAGATTTTTGACATGCCATTTAGCAAAGACTTTTATCCAAACTGACTTAGTCATGCGTGGATATACTCAGGTCATGTATGGGCAGAAAAGCTTGGACTTATGTGGCTCTTGTTAGCCTGGCAGACCTTTTTATGGTGTTATCCTATAGGCTGTATCTATATTGTTGTTGTCCTTCCTAGGCTGTATCTATATTGTTGTTGTCCTTCCTAGGCTGTAACTATATTGTTGTTGTCCTTCCTAGGCTGTGACTATATTGTTGTTGTCCTTCCTAGGCTGTAACTATATTGTTGTTGTCCTTCCTAGGCTGTAACTATATTGTTGTTGTCCTTCCTAGGCTGTGACTATATTGTTGTTGTCCTTCCTAGGCTGTAACTATATTGTTGTTGTCCTTCCTAGGCTGTAACTATATTGTTGTTGTCCTTCCTAGGCTGTGACTATATTGTTGTTGTCCTTCCTAGGCTGTGACTATATTGTTGTTGTCCTTCCTAGGCTGTATCTATATTGTTGTTGTCCTTCCTAGGCTGTGACTATATTGTTGTTGTCCTTCCTAGGCTGTGACTATATTGTTGTTGTCCTTCCTAGGCTGTAACTATATTGTTGTTGTCCTTCCTAGGCTGTGACTATATTGTTGTTGTCCTTCCTAGGCTGTAACTATATTGTTGTTGTCCTTCCTAGGCTGTGACTATATTGTTGTTGTCCTTCCTAGGCTGTAACTATATTGTTGTTGTCCTTCCTAGGCTGTGACTATATTGTTGTTGTCCTTCCTAGGCTGTAACTATATTGTTGTTGTCCTTCCTAGGCTGTATCTATATTGTTGTTGTCCTTCCTAGGCTGTATCTATATTGTTGTTGTCCTTCCTAGGCTGTAACTATATTGTTGTTGTCCTTCCTAGGCTGTAACTATGTTATTGTTGTCCTTCCTAGGCTGTAACTATATTGTTGTTGTCCTTCCTAGGCTGTAACTATATTGTTGTTGTCCTTCCTAGGCTGTAACTATATTGTTGTTGTCCTTCCTAGGCTGTAACTATGTTATTGTTGTCCTTCCTAGGCTGTAACTATGTTATTGTTGTCCTTCCTAGGCTGTAACTATATTGTTGTTGTCCTTCCTAGGCTGTAACTATGTTATTGTTGTCCTTCCTAGGCTGTGACAGCACGGGACTCGATGGCCAAGTCTCTGTACAGCTCTCTGTTTGATTGGATCATCCTGCACATCAACCACGCTCTGCTCAACAGACGAGACATGGAGGAAGCTGTCTCTGTAAGACAACCCGTCACTGGCCTAACCCAGAGACAACCCATCACTGTCCTAACCCAGAGACAACCCATCACTGTCCTAACCCAGAGACAACCCGTCACTGTCCTAACCCAGAGACAACCCGTCACTGTCCTAACCCAGAGACAACCCGTCACTGTCCTAACCCAGAGACAACCCATCACTGTCCTAACCCAGAGACAACCCATCACTGTCCTAACCCAGAGACAACCATCACTGTCCTAACCCCAACCCTAACCTTAACCCTTTCGCTTCCTTCACATTCTGTAACGATCACTTCCAGTCAAAACCCCGCCATTTGTTTGACAAACTTTCAATGCAGTTTAAAATAAAGTATTAGTAAGATAAAGTGGTACAGAAGCACTGCTGTGTGACACACGGCCCAGGGGAGGCCCAACACAACGGATTCATGACAGAATTCAGCTCAATCAATTGCATTTCAAATATTAATATTATGAATATTATTGTTTGTTTTGTTCCAGTGTTTGTCTATAGGTATCCTGGATATATTTGGTTTTGAGGACTTCCAGACGAACAGCTTCGAACAGTTCTGTATAAACTACGCCAACGAGAAAGTTCACTACTACTTCCACCAGCACGTCTTCACGCTGGAGCAGGTGAATTCTATACACTACTAGTAAACCCTTTACCACACCCCTTAAAGGGTACGTTAATGTAAAGTGTTTTCCCCCTGGTGATCAATAAAGCATCTATCTATTTATCCACTTACCCATCCACCCACCCGTTCATTCCTTCACTCATCCATCCATCCATCCACCCGTTCATTCCTTCACTTGTCACGAACCGGCTCAAAGCCCGTAACAAAAGGGAGACAACGTGGAGATAAGGAGTAACAAACTATATATTTATTAAATAAAGTAACTCGGTATAATATACAATGGTGTGTGTAATCAGTGATCAGTAGTGTAAGTGAGTGTTTTGCATGCATGAATGTGATAATGCAGGGTGTTGAAAGATGCTAAAGCAACCAACCAAAAAAACACCAAGAAACACAACCAAATCTATAAAGGTGTCTGCATGGAGAGAGTCTCCTCCATGAATGGGGAAGTGGTGTATTTATCCTGGGAGACACCGGGCTCAGGTGTTTCCCATGTAGCTGACGACCCTTCCAACTCCGCCCACCGACATCCTAATAAGGAAACAAGAACAAAGAGAGAATACGGCAGACAGAGTGGGAGGGTCGTCAGAACTCATCCATCCATCCACCCACCCGTTCATTCCTTCACTCATCCATCCATCCACCCATCCGTCTATTCATCCCTTCACTCATCCATCCATCCACCCATCCGTCTATTCATCCCTTCACTCATCCATCCATCCACCCATCCGTCTATTCATCCCTTCAATCAACCATCTACCCATTAATCCCTTCACTCATCCATCTACCCATTCATCCCTTCACTCATCCATCTACCCATTAATCCTTTCACTCATCCATCTACCCATTCATCCCTTCACTCATCCATCTACCCATTCATCCCTTCACTCATCCATCTACCCATTAATCCCTTCACTCATCCATCTACCCATTCATCCCTTCACTCATCCATCTACCCATTCATCCCTTCACTCATCCATCTACCCATTAATCCCTTCACTCATCCATCTACCCATTCATCCCTTCACTCAACCATCTACCCATTAATCCCTTCACTCAACCATCTACCCATTCATCCCTTCACTCAACCATCTACCCATTAATCCCTTCACTCATCCATCCACCCATTTATCCCATCACTCATCCATCCACCCATTAATTTGTTCATCCATGTATTCCAGGAGGAGTACCAGGCAGAAGGAATCAGCTGGAGTCCCATTGACTACAAAGACAACCTGGGCTGTATCCATCTGATCAGCCAGAAACCCACTGGACTGTTCCACATACTGGACGAGGAGAGCAGGTAGGTCTAGGAGGAGGGCCCAGAGTTTTACCCTGCAACTCTGGGCCCAGAGTTTTACTAGTCAGGTCACATGGTTGTATCTCAATAGGCTGTAGTTACATCCTCTCCTTGTTTTAAACCTTTACCAGCACTGATCTAGAGGAAATGGACAGGTGAAAAGAAGCTTTTTACCTACCTAGGTATTTTCAGTTCAGTGTTGAGTGGATATTCATTTAACAGTCTGTCCACTGTCCTTTTTTTCTGTCCCCCTCTCTCTCTCTCTCTCTCTCCATGTCCTCAGTCTCTCCCAGTCCACAGACAACACCCTGTTGGAGAAGTTCAAGCAGCTGCATCATGATGACCCGTACTTCGTCCCCACCGCAGTGATGGAACCAGCCTTCATCATACAACACTTTACTGGGACCATCAAGTACCAGATTAAGGTAGAGATATTAACCAAGGATGTACATACTGTACATAAACATGAATATTTATGTCATGTAGTACATTATGTCATGTAGTACATTATGTCATGTAGTACATTATGTCATGTAGTACAGCTCTGTCTTCATGTGACACTGCTAACTGCCCTTCTCTTCCCCTTCCTCTCTCTCCTCTCTCTCCCCCCTCATCCCCCTCCCTCTCTCTCTTCTCTTCCCCTTCCTCTCTCTCCCCTCTTCCCCCTCCCTCTCTCTCTTCTCTTCCCCTTCCTCTCTCTCCTCTCTCTCCCCTCTTCCCCCTCCCTCTCTCTCTTCTCTTCCCCTTCCTCTCTCTCCTCTCTCTCCCCCCTCATCCCCCTCCCTCTCTCTCTTCTCTTCCCCTTCCTCTCTCTCCCCTCTTCCCCCTCCCTCTCTCTCTTCTCTTCCCCTTCCTCTCTCTCCTCTCTCTCCCCTCTTCCCCCTCCCTCTCTCTCTTCTCTTCCCCTTCCTCTCTCTCCTCTCTCTCCCCCCTCTTCCCCCTCCCTCTCTCTCTTCTCTTCCCCTTCCTCTCTCTCCTCTCTTCCCCTCCCTCTCTCTCCTCTCTTACCTCTTCCCCCCTCCCTCTCTTCTCCTCCCATCTTCCCCCCTCCCTCTCTCTCCTCTCTCTCCTCTCTTCCCCTCCCTCTCTCTCCTCTCTTCCCCTCCCTCTCTCTCGTCTCTTAACCCCCTCCCTCTCTCCTCTCTTCCCCTCCCTCTCTCTCCTCTCTCACCCCTCTTCCCCCCTCCCTCTCTCTCCTCTCTCTCCCCCCTCTTCCCCCTCCCTCTCTCTCTTCTCTTCCCCTCCCTCTCTCTCCTCTCTCACCTCTTCCCCCCTCCCTCTCTCTCCTCTCTCTCCCCTCTTCCCCCCTCCCTCTCTTCCCCTCTTCCCCCCTCGCTCTCTTCTCCTGCCCTCTTCCCCCCTTCCTCTCTCTCCTCCCCTCCCTCTCTCTCCTCCCCCTCCCTCTCTCTCTTCCCCTCCCTCTCTCTCTTCCCCTCCCTCCCTCCTCGCCTCCGTCCTTTCCACCTATTTCCTCCCTCTTCATCTCTCCTCTTCCTCTCCTCCTCTCTGTCAGGATTTCCGGGAGAAGAACACGGACCACATGCGTCCGGAGATCGTGTCGTTACTACGCAGCAGTCAGCGGGCGTTCATGCGTCAGCTGATCGGGTCAGATCCTGTGGCCTTTTTCCGATGGGGAATCCTCCGATCCACCATACACATCATAGCAGTCTTCAAGGAGGCCGGGCGCCGCCGGGCAGCCGCAGGTACACTACTTTTTAAGGACATTTACCCTCTTTCCTTGACCTGTCCAATCAGAGATTTTCAGGGCTTTTCTTCATGACATGAACCAAGCCAGGGAAAGCTCTGGGCCATATTCATTAGCGTATAAGTAGCCTATAACTGTAATTGGCCGACAGTTTCTTTTTCCTGGTCAGGTTGAGATGTGACTTGCCACACTAACGTATGGAGATGATGACGATAAGATGATTAACATGTTGATGAAGGTGATGATGATGATGATGATGATGGTTAACATGATGATGATGGTGGTTAACATGATGATGAGGATGGTTAACATGATGAAGATGATGATGATGATGAGGATAGTTAACATGATGAAGATGGTGGTTAACATGATGATGAGGATGGTTAACATGATGAAGATGATGATGATGAGGATGATGGTTAACATGATGAGGATGATGGTTAACATGTTGAGGATGATGGTTAACATGATGAAGATGATGGTTAACATGTTGAGGATGATGGTTAACATGATGATGATGATGGTTAACATGATGATGAGGATGGTTAACATGATGAAGATGATGATACTGATGAGGATGGTTAACAAGATGATGAGGATGGTTAACATGATGATGAGGATGATGGTTAACATGATGAAGATGATGATGATGATGATGATGAGGATGGTTAACATGATGATGAGGATGATGGTTAACATGATGATGATGATGGTTAACATGATAATGAGGATGGTTAACATGATACTGATGAGGATGGTTAACAAGATGATGAGGATGGTTAACATGATGATGAGGATGATGGTTAACATGTTGAGGATGATGGATAACATGATGAAGATGATGAGGATGGTTAACATGATGATGAGGATGATGGTTAACATGTTGAGGATGATGGATAACATGATGAAGATGATGAGGATGGTTAACATGATGTTGAGGATGATGGTTAACATGTTGAGGATGATGGTTAACATGATGATGAGGATGATGGTTAACATGATGAAGATGATGATGATGAGGATGGTTAACATGATGAGGATGATGGTTAACATGATGATGAGGATGGTTAACATGATGATGATGGTTAACATGATGAAGATGATGATGATGAGGATGGTTAACATGATGAGGATGATGGTTAACATGATGATGAGGATGATGGTTAACATGATGATGAGGATGATGGTTAACATGATGAAGATGATGATGATGAGGATGGTTAACATGATGAGGATGATGGTTAACATGTTGAGGATGATGGTTAACATGATGATGGTTAACATGATGATGAGGATGATGGTTAACATGAGGATGATGATGGTTAACATGATGATGAGGATGATGGTTAACATGTTGAGGATGATGGTTAACATGATGATGGTTAACATGATGATGAGGATGATGGTTAACATGTTGAGGATGATGGTTAACATGATGAGGATGATGGTTAACATGATGATGGTTAACATGATGATGAGGATGATGGTTAACATGAGGATGATGATGGTTAACATGATGAAGATGATGGTTAACATGATGATGAGGATGATGGTTAACATGTTGAGGATGATGGTTAACATGATGAGGATGATGGTTAACATGTTGAGGATGATGGTTAACATATGATGATGAGGATGATGGTTAACATGATGATGAGGATGATGGTTAACATGATGAGGATGATGGTTAACATGATGAAGATGATGGTTAACATGTTGAGGATGATGGTTAACATGATGATGATGAGGATGATGGTTAACATGATGAGGATGATGGTTAACATGATGAAGATGATGGTTAACATGTTGAGGATGATGGTTAACATGATGATGATGAGGATGATGGTTAACATGATGAGGATGATGGTTAACATGATGAGGATGATGGTTAACATGATGAAGATGATGGTTAACATGTTGAGGATGATGGTTAACATAATGAGGATGATGGTTAACATGATGAAGATGATGGTTAACATGTTGAGGATGATGGTTAACATGATGAGGATGATGGTTAACATGATGAGGATCATGGTTAACATGAAGATGATGGTTAACATGTTGAGGATGATGGTTTACATGTTGAGGATGATGGTTTACATGTTGAGGATGATGGTTAACATGATGAAGATGATGGTTAACATGATGAGGATGATGGTTAACATGATGAGGATGATGGGTAACATGATGAGGATGATGGTTAACATGATGAAGATGATGGTTAACATGATGAAGATGATGGTTAACATGTTGAGGATGATGGTTAACATGATGAGGATGATGGTTAACATGATGAGGATGATGGTTAACATGATGATGAGGATGATGGGTAACATGATGAGGATGATGGTTAACATGATGATGAGGATGATGGGTAACATGATGATGAGGATGATGGGTAACATGATGAGGATGATGGTTAACATGATGAGGATGATGGTTAACATGATGAAGATGAGGGTTAACATGATGAAGATGATGGTTAACATGATGATGAGGATGATGGGTAACATGTTGAGGATGATGGTTAACATGATGAGGATGATGGTTAACATGATGAAGATGAGGGTTAACATGATGAGGATGATGGTTAACATGTTGAGGATGATGGTTAACATGATGAAGATGAGGGTTAACATGATGAAAATGAGGGTTAACATGATGAAGATGAGGGTTAACATGATGAGGATGATGGTTAACATGATGAGGATGATGGTTAACATGATGAAGATGAGGGTTTACATGATGATGATGATGGTTAACATGATGATGATGATGGTTAACATGATGAAGATGAGGGTTAACATGATGAGGATGAGGGTTAACATGATGAAGATGATGGTTAACATGATGAAGATGAGGGTTAACATGATGAGGATGATGGGTAACATGATGAAGATGAGGGTTAACATGATGCAGATGAGGGTTAACATGATGAAGATGATGGTTAACATGGAGAGGATGATGGTTAACATGATGATGAAGATGATGGTTAACATGATGAAGAGGATGATGGTTAACATGATGAAGATGATGGTTAACATGGAGAGGATGATGGTTAACATGATGATGAGGATGATGGTTAACATGATGATGAGGATGATGGGTAACATGATGAAGATGATGGTTAACATGGAGAGGATGATGGTTAACATGATGAGGATGATGGTTAACATGGAGAGGATGATGGTTAACATGATGAAGATGAGGGTTAACATGATGAAGATGAGGGTTAACATGATGAAGATGAGGGTTAACTTGATGAAGATGATGGTTAACATGATGAAGATGAGGGTTAACATGATGAAGATGAGGGTTAACATGGAGAGGATGATGGTTAACATGATGAAGATGATGGTTAACATGATGAGGATGATGGGTAACATGATGAGGATGATGGTTAACATGATGAAGATGAGGGTTAACATGATGAAGATGAGGGTTAACATGATGAAGATGATGGTTAACATGATGAAGATGATGGTTAACATGATGAAGATGAGGGTTAACATGATGAAGATGAGGGTTAACATGATGAGGATGATGGTTAACATGGAGATGAGGGTTAACATGATGATGATGAGGGTTAACATGATGAGGATGATGGGTAACATGATGAGGATGATGGTTAACATGATGAGGATGAGGGTTAACATGATGAAGATGAGGGTTAACATGATGAAGATGATGGTTAACATGATGAAGATGAGGGTTAACATGATGAAGATGAGGGTTAACATGATGAAGATGAGGGTTAACATGGAGAGGCCTGTGTTCTGTGTATTCTACAGCTCTGGTGAAACCCACCTCCTGTCGCATTACAGGGGAACTGAAGAGGAGACCCATCTTGGCTCTACAGAGACTGGCCAGGTAGGAGAGAGTTACCAGTTACCCCAGGCCAGGTAGGAGAGAGTTACAAGTTAGGCCAGGTAGGAGAGAGTTACCAGTTACCCCAGGCCAGGTAGGAGAGAGTTACCAGTTACCCCAGGCCAGGTAGGAGAGAGTTACCAGTTACCCCAGGCCAGGTAGGAGAGAGTTACCAGTTACCCCAGGCCAGGTAGGAGAGAGTTACCAGTTACCCCAGGCCAGGTAGGAGAGAGTTACCAGTTACCCCAGGGTGGTAGGAGAGAGTTACCAGTTACCCCAGGCCAGGTAGGAGAGAGTTACAAGTTACCCCAGGCCAGGTAGGAGAGAGTTACCAGTTACCCCAGGCCAGGTAGGAGAGAGTTACCAGTTACCCCAGGCCAGGTAGGAGAGAGTTACCAGTTACCCCAGGCCAGGTAGGAGAGAGTTACAAGTTACCCCAGGGTGGTAGGAGAGAGTTACCGGTTACCCCAGGCCAGGTAGGAGAGAGTTACCAGTTACCCCAGGGTGGTAGGAGAGAGTTACCGGTTACCCCAGGCCAGGTAGGAGAGAGTTACAAGTTACCCCACGGTGGTAGGAGAGAGTTACCGGTTACCCCAGGCCAGGTAGGAGAGAGTTACAAGTTACCCCACGGTGGTAGGAGAGAGTTACCGGTTACCCCAGGCCAGGTAGGAGAGTGTTACCAGTTACCCCAGGGTGGTAGGAGAGAGTTACCGGTTACCCCAGGCCAGGTAGGAGAGAGTTACCAGTTACCCCAGGGTGGTAGGAGAGAGTTACCAGTTACCCCAGGCCAGGTAGGAGAGAGTTACCAGTTACCCCAGGGTGGTAGGAGAGAGTTACCAGTTACCCCAGGCCAGGTAGGAGAGAGTTACCAGTTACCCCAGGGTGGTAGGAGAGAGTTACAAGTTACCCCAGGCCAGGTAGGAGAGAGTTACCAGTTACCCCAGGGTGGTAGGAGAGAGTTACCAGTTACCCCAGGGTGGTAGGAGAGAGTTACAAGTTGCCCAAGGCCAGATAGGAGAGAGTTACCAGTTACCCCAGGGTGGTAGGAGTGAGTTACCAGTTACCCCAGGGTGGTAGGAATGAGTTACCAGTTACCCCAGGGTGGTAGGAGAGAGTTACCAGTTACCCCAGGGTGGTAGGAGAGAGTTACCAGTTACCCCAGGGTGGTAGGAGAGACTTACCAGTTACCCCAGGCCAGGTAGGAGAGAGTTACAAGTTAGGCCAGGTAGGAGCGAGTTACCAGTTACCCCAGGCCAGGTAGGAGAGAGTTACCAGTTACCCCAGGGTGGTAGAAGAGACTTACCAGTTACCCCAGGCCAGGTAGGAGAGAGTTACCAGTTACCCCAGGGTGGTAGGAGAGACTTACCAGTTACCCCAGGCCAGGTAGGAGAGAGTTACCAGTTACCCCAGGGTGGTAGGAGAGAGTTACCAGTTACCCCAGGGTGGTAGGAGAGAGTTACCAGTTACCCCAGGCCAGGTAGGAGAGAGTTACCAGTTACCCCAAGGTGGTAAAAGAGAGTTACCAGTTATCCCAGGGTGCTAGGAGAGACTTACCAGTTACCCCAGGGTGGTAGGAGAGAGTTACCAGTTATCCCAGGGTGGTAGGAGACTTACCAGTTACCCCAGGGTGGTAGGAGAAAGTTACCAGTTACCCCAGGGTGGTAGGAGACTTACCAGATACCCCCAGGGTGGTAGGAGAGAGTTACCAGATACCCCAGGGTGGTTGGAGAGAGTTACCAGTTACCCCAGGGTGGTAGGAGAGAGTTACCACATACCCCAGGGTGGTGGGAGAGACTTACCACAAACCCCAGGGTGGTGGGAGAGACTTACCACATACCCCAGGGTGGTGGGAGAGACTTACCACATACCCCAGGGTGGTGGGAGAGACTTACCACATACCCCAGGGTGCTGGGAGAGACTTACCACATACCCCAGGGTGGTGGGAGAGACTTACCACATACCCCAGGGTGGTGGGAGAGACTTACCACATACCCCAGTGTGCTGTGAGAGACTTACCACATACCCCAGGGTGGTGGGAGAGACTTACCACATACCCCAGGGTGGTGGGAGAGACTTACCACAAACCCCAGGGTGGTGGGAGAGACTTACCACATACCCCAGGGTGGTGGGAGAGACTTACCACATACCCCAGTGTGCTGGGAGAGACTTACCACAAACCCCAGGGTGGTGGGAGAGACTTACCACAAACCCCAGGGTGGTGGGAGAGACTTACCACATACCCCAGGGTGGTGGGAGAGACTTACCACATACCCCAGGGTGGTGGGAGAGACTTACCACAAACCCCAGGGTGGTGGGAGAGACTTACCACATACCCCAGGTTGCTGGGAGAGACTTACCACATACCCCAGGGTGCTGGGAGAGACTTACCACATACCCCAGTGTGCTGGGAGAGACTTACCACATACCCCAGGTTGCTGGGAGAGACTTACCACGTACCCCATGGATGGCTAATCCTATCCACAGAGGACTGGTGTGGATGCAGGCTTCTGTTCCAGCCTAGCAGTAACACACCTGATTCAAGTAAACTAATCCTTCTTCTCCGTCCACAGCTCCCGGCTGGACTTCTCATTTGACCGGTCTGATGACCACCCTCTGGAGGTGTTAGAGGACATTTTCGTCAGCTATGAGAAGAGGAAGTAAGTGGGAATGGTGTGAATGCAGGACGCAGGTTGTTGATGGAATATTACATAATGTACTGCGTACATTTTGAACTTCAGTATTTTCAAAAAGAACCCTGCTGAAAGCCAGTGTGCTGTAACCAAGTCTATCATTGTTCAGACGTAAATTCAGTTGCCTTCAGAAAGTATTCATACCCCGTGACATTTTTCCACATTTTGTTTTTACAAAGTGGAATTCAAATGGATTTAACTGTTATTTTTTTGATGATCTACACAAAATACTCTTATGTCAAAGTGGAGGGACAATCTTTTTAAACAAGAAATAAAGGTCTAATATCTTGATTTGGATAAGTGTTCAACCCCCTGAGTTAATACATGTTAGAATCACCTTTGGTGGCGATTAGTGCTGTGAGGCTTTCTGGGTAAGTCTCTGAGAGCTTTCCACATCTGGATTGTGCAACATTTGCCCATTTATTATTTTCACAATTTTTCAAGCTCTGTCAAATTGGTGGTTGATCATTGCTAGACAATTATTTTCCGATTTTAAGTCAAACTGTAAATCGGCCACTCAGGAACATTCACTGTCTTCTTGGTAAGCAACTCCAGTCTAGATTTGGCCTTGTGTTTAAGGTTATTGTCCTTCTGAAAGGTGAATTCATCTCCCAGTGTCTGGTGGAAAGCAGACTGAACCAGGTTTTCCTCTAGGATTTTTCCTGTGCTTAACTCCATTCCGTTTCTTTTTATCCTGAAAAACTCTCCAGACCTTAACAATTACAAGCATAACATGATGCAGCCACCACTATGCTTGGAAAATATGGAGAGTGGTACCTAGTAATGTGTTGTATTGGATTTTGCCAAAACATAACACTTTGTATTCAGGACAAATAGTTTATTCTTTTACCAATTTTTTGCAGTATTACTTTACTGCCTTGTTGTAAACAGGATGCATATTTTAGCAATATTTGTATTCTATTCACCATCCAAGGTGTAATTAATAACTTCACCATGCTCAAAGGGATATTCAATATCGGCCTCTTTAAAAATATATATATATTCTTTACGAGGCACTGAAAAACCTCCCTGGTCTTTGTGATTGAATCTGTGTTTAAAATTCACTGCTCGACTGACAGCACCTTAAATATAATTGTATGTGTGGGATACAGAGATGAGGTAGTCATTCAAAATTATTATGTGACTTGTTAAGCAAATTTTTACTGCTGAACTTATTTAGTCTTGCCATCACAAAGATGTTGAATACTTATTGACTCAAGACATTTCACCTTTTCATTTTATGAAATTAATTTGTAAACATTTCTAAAAACATAATTCAACTTTAACATTATGGAGTATTTGTGTGTGTGTGTGTGTGTGTGTGTGTGTGTGTGTGTGTGTGTGTGTGTGTGTGTGTGTGTGTGTGTGTGTGTGTGTGTGTGTGTGTGTGTGTGTGTGTGTGTGCGGCCAGTGACCAAAAAAATCTAAAAAATCTGTAATCCATTTTAAATGCAGGCTGTCGCACAACAGAGTGTGTAAAAAGTCGAGGGCTGTGAATAATTTCTGAAGCCGCTGCATTTACTGGTCCTTGTCCTCCATCTTTGGCTGTGAGACACAGTTTACCACCATCTCTCTCTGTCTTCTCTCCCCATAGAAAGACCAAAGGCAGCAAGCGCAAACAGCTCATTCCCAAGGTAATGTATTAGCAGTTGACGTTATCAAAAAGGGATTTATTGGGTCTTTCCATGGGTTTATATTACTGCACTTTTACCTGGGGCCAGGAGTTTTTCCTGGTATGGTTCATGTAGACAGGAAAACCTCATGGCCTTATCTGTAACCATATTACAACACTATGTCATTGCAGTGCAGGTGTGATTTGATTTGATTTATTTGATTAATTTGATTCAAATCAAGCTTTATTTGTTTTTTGGTTGGTTGGTTGGTTGGTTAGTTGGTTGGTTGGTTGATTGGTTGGTTGACTTGTGTTGTTCCACAGAATCTGATGAACTCCCGGTCCCTGAAGCACATAGTGGATCTGACGCGCCACGACCTCACCCCCCGCTCTCTGCTCCACCCACATCAGAGGAAGCAACCGTCCAGCATCAGCGCTCAGTTCCAGGTCTGCTTCCCCAACGCAGACACACAGACAAACTCACCCAACACAGACACACACAGACACACAGACAAACTCACCCAACACAGACACACACAGACACACTCACACACAGACACGCAGACACACAGGCACACTCACTCACTCACACACACACTCACTCACTCACACACACACTGGCACACTCACCCACTCACACACAGACACTCGCGCACACACTCACTCACTCACTCACACACACACACACACAGGCACACTCACCCACTCACACACAGACACTCGCGCACACACACCCCTACCAGCCTGATCAGAATAGAGTAGAGTTGTGTGTGTGTGTGTGTGTGTGTATCACTTCAAGTCCATTAAAGATCACAAATGGGAGCAGCGAACAGCGAGTGGCGCCTCCATTAAGTCAGCTGACTGGCGTGATGCCATGTTGTTCTGCAGGCGTCTCTCAATCAGCTGCTGGAGACTGTGGGCAGAGCAGAGCCGTTCTTCATCCGCTGTATTCGTTCCAATGCTGAGAAGGTAGGATCACATTTATGCTGTTACGTAGGGTGATAGTGTTTTACACATTGGTCATTTAGCAGACGCTGATATCCAGAGAGACCTACGGTCAGTTTTGATGACAGAATTTGTATCACTTTAATGCATTTACTGATGTAACTGTACGTGTGTGTGTGTGTGTTCCTTGTAGAAGGAGATGCTGTTTGACGACGCTCTAGTTTTACAGCAGATTAGGTACACGGGTATGTTGGAGACGGTACGCATCAGGAAGTCTGGCTACAATGCCAAGTTCACCTTCAAGGTAGGCTACACCTTCAGCGCTGTACAAATGAACGAGCAAACGTCTAAATCTGACCTAATACATGAACGGTACCGAACCACTAAATAAGCACAGATACTAAAGCCATCAGATCTCTCATCCCGCTGCCGTTCTCTAAAACAAAAAACTTTTTGAGGTTTAGAAAGCTGCATATTAAGTGTGGATAAAAGCAAACTCTGATTGTCAAAGGTAATGCTTATTGATTATTGAGTCATTTTGAGAACAGATGGCCATATTAGATGCAGTGATTGATTGTGTGTTGATGTAGGAGTTCCTAGAGAGGTTTAAGGTGTTGCTGCCTAAAGAAGCCTTCTCGGCACCGAAGGACATAGCTAACCTGCTGCAGAAGGTGGGCCTGGGACAGAGCACATACCAGATTGGGAAAACTAAGGTAACACTTCTTGGCCCCAATATAAAAACATCGTAACACTAATACTAAATAAATGCATTTTATTTGTATAGCACTTTTCAAGAACGGAAAGTACTTTACATATCCCAAATGACGACATCACGACGACATCATCACAACGACATCATAACAACATTCAAGTAGCCAAGGAGGACTAAATAAAATGTTTAAAAAATCCAACAGTAAAAGGGAAACGAGTCCAGTCTAAATGTCTTCATCCCTCCCCCAGGTGTTCCTAAAGGAGAGGGAGAGGCAGCATCTGCAGGACACCCTGAACAAGGAAGTAATGCGTCATATCGTCATCCTCCAGCGTTGGTTCAGGGCCTGTCTGATCAGGAGGCACTTCCTCTGCAAGAAAGATGCTGCCATCAGAATACAGGTTGGTACCTATATGGTAGAGACCATGATCATTCATGTAGCTATGGAAACCATGATCATACAGGTAGCTATGGAAACCATTGTCATACAGGTAGCTATGGCAGAGACCATGATCATTCATGTAGCTATGGAAACCATGGTCATACAGGTAACTATGGAAACCATGATCATACATTTAGTTATAGAAACCATGATCATACAGGTAGCTATGGCAGAAACCATGATCATACAGGTAGCTATGTAAACCATGATCATACAGGTAGCTATGGAAACCGTGGTCATACAGGTAGCTATGGAAACCGTGGTCATACAGGTAGCTATGGAAACCGTGGTCATACAGGTAGCTATGGTAGAAACCGTGGTCATACAGGTAGCTATGAAAACCATGATCATACAGGTAGCTACGGAGACCATGGTCATACAGGTAGCTACGGAGACCATGGTCATACAGGTAGCTATGGAAACCGTGGTCATACAGGTAGCTATGGAAACCGTGGTCATACAGGTAGCTATGGTAGAAACCGTGGTCATACAGGTAGCTATGAAAACCATGATCATACAGGTAGCTACGGAGACCATGGTCATACAGGTAGCTACGGAGACCATGGTCATACAGGTAGCTACGGAAACCGTGGTCATGCAGGTAGCTACGGAAACCGTGATCATATAGGTAGCTACGTAAACCGTGATCATACAGGTAGCTATGGAAACCGTGATCATACAGGTAGCTATGGAAACCGTGGTCATACAGGTAGCTATGGAAACCATGGTCATACAGGTAGCTATGGTAGAAACCGTGGTCATGCAGGTAGCTACGGAAACCGTGATCATATAGGTAGCTATGGAAACCATGATCATACAGGTAGCTATGGAAACCATGGTCATACAAGTAGCTATGGAAACCGTGGTCATACAGGTAGCTATGGAAACCGTGGTCATACAGGTAGCTATGGAAACCGTGGTCATACAGGTAGCTATGGTAGAAACCGTGGTCATACAGGTAGCTATGGTAGAAACAGTGGTCATACAGGTAGCTATGGTAGAAACAGTGGTCATACAGGTAGCTATGGAAACCATGGTCATACAGGTAGCTATGGAAACCGTGGTCATACAGGTAGCTATGGAAACCGTGGTGATACAGGTAGCTATGGTAGAAACCGTGGTCATACAGGTAGCTATGGTAGAAACAGTGGTCATACAGGTAGCTATGGTAGAAACAGTGGTCATACAGGTAGCTATGGAAACCGTGGTCATACAGGTAGCTATGGAAACCGTGGTCATACAGGTAGCTATGGAAACCGTGGTGATACAGGTAGCTATGGTAGAAACCGTGGTCATACAGGTAGCTATGGTAGAAACAGTGGTCATACAGGTAGCTATGGTAGAAACAGTGGTCATACAGGTAGCTATGGAAACCGTGGTCACACAGGCAGCTATGGAAACCATGGTCATACAGGCAGCTTTGGCAGAAACCATGATCATACATGTAGCTATGGTAGAAACCATGATCATACAGGTAGCTATGGTAGAAACCATGATCATACAGGTAGCTACGGAGAACATGATCATACAGGCAGCTATGGTAGAAACCATGATCATACAGGTAGCTATGGTAGAAACCATGATCATACAGGTAGCTATGGTAGAAACCATGATCATACAGGTAGCAATGGTAGAAACCATGATCATACAGGTAGCTATGGTAGAAACCATGATCATACAGGTAGCTATGGCAGAAACCATGATCATACAGGTAGCTATGGTAGAAACCATGATCATACAGGTAGCTATGGCAGAAACCGTGATCACACAGGTAGCAATGGAAACCATGATCACACAGGCAGCTATGGAAACCATGGTCATACAGGCAGCTACGGAGAACATGATCATACAGGCAGCTATGGTAGAAACCATGATCATACAGGTAGCTATGGAAACCATGGTCATACAGGCAGCTACGGAGAACATGATCATACAGGCAGCTATGGTAGAAACCATGATCATACAGGTAGCTATGGCGTAAACCATGATCATACAGGTAGCTATGGCAGAAACCATGATCATACAGGTAGCTATGGCGTAAACCATGATCATACAGGTAGCTATGTAAACCATGATCATACAGGTAGCTATGGCGTAAACCATGATCATACAGGTAGCTATGGCAGAAACCATGATCATACAGGTAGCTATGGCAGAAACCATGATCATACAGGTAGCTATGGTAGAAACCATGATCATACAGGTAGCTATGTAAACCATGATCATACAGGTAGCTATGGCAGAAACCATGATCATACAGGTAGCTATGTAAACCATGATCATACAGGTAGCTACGGAGAACATGATCATACAGGTAGCTATGGCAGAAACCATGATCATACATGTAGCTATGTAAACCATGATCATACAGGTAGCTATGGCAGAAACCATGATCATACAGGTAGCTATGGCAGAAACCATGATCATACAGGTAGCTATGGCAGAAACCATGATCATACAGGTAGCTATGGTAGAAACCATGATCATACAGGTAGCTATGTAAACCATGATCATACAGGTAGCTATGGCAGAAACCATGATCATACAGGTAGCTATGGTAGAAACCATGATCATACAGGTAGATATGGCAGAAACCATGATCATACAGGTAGCTATGGCAGAAACCGTGATCACAGAGGTAGCAATGGAAACCATGGTCGTACAGGTAGCTATGGAAAACATGATCATACAGGTAGCTATGGTAGAAACCATGATCATACAGGTAGCTATGTAAACCATGATCATACAGGTTGCTATGGCAGAAACCATGATCATACAGGTAGCTATGGTAGAAACCATGATCATACAGGTAGCTATGGTAGAAACCATGATCATACAGGTAGCTATGGTAGAAACCATGATCATACAGGTAGCTATGTAAACCATGATCATACAGGTAGCTATGGTAGAAACCATGATCATACAGGTAGCTATGGCAGAAACCATGATCATGCAGGTAGCTATGGTAGAAACCATGATCATATAGGTAGCTATGGTAGAAACCATGATCATACAGGTAGCTATGGCAGAAACCATGATCATACAGGTAGCTACGGAGAACATGATCATACAGGTAGCTACGGAGAACATGATCATACAGGCAGCTATGGTAGAAACCATGATCATACAGGTAGCTATGGTAGAAACCATGATCATACAGGTAGCTACGGAGAACATGATCATACAGGTAGCTATGGAAACCATGATCATACAGGTAGCTATGGCAGAAACCATGGTCATACAGGTAGCTATGGCAGAAACCATGGTCATACAGGTAGCTATGTAAACCATGATCATACAGGTAGCTATGGAAACCATGATCATACAGGTAGCTATGGTAGAAACCATGACCATACAGGCAGCTATTGTAGAAACCATGGTCATACAGGTAGCTATGGCAGAAACCATGATCATACAGGTAGCTACGGAGAACATGATCATACAGGTAGCTACGGAGAACATGATCATACAGGCAGCTATGGTAGAAACCATGATCATACAGGTAGCTATGGTAGAAACCATGATCATACAGGTAGCTACGGAGAACATGATCATACAGGTAGCTATGGAAACCATGATCATACAGGTAGCTACGGAGAACATGATCATACAGGTAGCTATGTAAACCATGACCATACAGGCAGCTATTGCTTTAAACCACAACAATGTGTACAGGGCCTATCCCAGGTCTTGTAAAATAGTATTGTATTTGGGTATTTCCAGAGAGCGCTGTATGATAAATTCTCCCTGGGTTATGTCCCTGTGTGATCGGGTAAGATTCCTGTTTTTTGTACAATGGTGCAGCTATTGTGTCCAAGCTGAATTTCCCCACAGAGACAATAAAGTTGATCTCATCTTCTCCTGTAGCGATGTTGGCTGGCGTTCCGAGCGGACAACAGGTGCCTTGCGGCCACAGTGATCCAGGCGGCATGGAGAGGTTCTCAGGAGAGGACAGACTACTTGAGAATGAGGAACAGCGTCAAGAAAATGCAGGCACTGATCAGGAACAAACAAGGTCCAAACAGGTACTAACACTTTATGTATTTTATTAAACTAACTAATGGACAATAAAAGTTGTAGAAACTTCAGGGCCCTAAGTTTTTTTAACTGACCAGGACAAATGTCTGACCCTACTTCTAGCACCAAGGCTGAGGGAGAGAAGCCCACCATGCCTTCTCAGCTCCCTCCCAAAACGCAGTCCAAGCATCAGTACCAAACCCAGCACCAGAGAAGCCTGGAGAGGACGGAGCTGAGGAGGAGGCAGCACAGTGAGGAACACGGTCCCAACAGAAGCCCCGAGACAAGCCCAGAAGTCAATGGACAGAAGGCCGCCCAGAGGAACACAGAGACGGAGAAGAGAGAGGGAAGAGGCTCTCCACCTCCCCTCAACAGACCTCTCTCCTTCCCGCTAGACGCCAAGGCTGGCAGGTACTGTATGTTTCACTCCCATTCCTCACCTCTCTCCCGCTCACCCCATTCTTCACCACTTACCTCGCCACTGTGGTAGCTGATGTGTGGTGAGCTTTCAGGCACTAGCATTCTAACTTTGATACCTACGCACCTGTAGCATACACTATCTGGCATGAAGGATTTTTTTTTTTTTTTTTTTATTTTTAAATAAATTTTCTCCCCAATTTTCGTGGTATCCAATCGCTAGTAATTACCATCTTGTCTCATCGCTACAACTCCCGTACGGGCTCGGGAGAGACGAAGGTCGAAAGCCATGCGTCCTCCGAAGCACAACCCAACCAAGCCGCACTGCTTCTTTAACACAGCGCGCCCCCAACCCGGAAGTCAGCCGCACCAATGTGTCGGAGGAAACACCGTGCACCTGGCCCCCTTGGTTAGCGCGCACTGCGCCCGGCCCGCCACAGGAGTCGCTGGAGCGCGATGAGACAAGGATATCCCTACCGGCCAAACCCTCCCTAACCCGGACGACGCTAGCCCAATTGTGCGTCGCCCCACGGACCTCCCGGTCGCGGCCGGCTGCGACAGAGCCTGGGCGCGAACCCAGAGACTCTGGTGGCGCAGTTAGCACTGCGATGCAGTGCCCTAGACCACTGCGCCACCCGGGAGGCCTCGCATGAAGGATATTTTAAGAGCGCAGACAGCCACCCATCATTTCTAGAGCTTTAAGGCACAAAATGGCTGCCATGGCATCATTGTCGGTGTCGGCTACATATTGGTAGAGGATGAGTGAGCTCTCATCCCCACCACCAATACAATGTAAAGAGCTTTGAGCACCTGCTGGAAAAGTGGTATATCAATTATATTATTACACAATTTAAACTGAATGCTGATTGGCTGACAGCCATGGTATATCAGACCGTATACTACGGATATGACAAAACATTTATTTTTACTGCTCTAATTACATTGATAACCAGTTTATAATAGCAATAAGGCACCTCAGGGGTTTGTGTTATATGGCCAATATACCATGGCACTCCGCATTGCGTCGTGCTAAGATCGGCCCTTAGCCGTGGTATATTGGCCATATACCACACCCACTTGGGTCTTACTGCTTAAATGTAAAGAGCTTTGAGCACCTGCCGGAAAAGTGGTATGAACATTTATTATTATACAATGTAAAGTGCTTTGCTAGGTGGAAAAGCTCTATAAAAATACATCTGATGTTTTTTAACAGGGATGGAGAGGGAGAGTCAACCAGACCCTCCCACCACACAGGCTCACTGAAGGGCTGCTCCACCTTGGAGGACAGTAAGGAGCGTGCTGAGGGATGGAATATGAGCAGGAGGGAGGGAGGACACCAGGAAGACTCCCACCCTGAGGTCCAGCGCCCCAGGAATATGGAGGGGTTGCTGCGGTATGTTATGTCATGTTACGATAATGATATGTCATGTTACGATAATGATATGTCATGTTATGATAATTACATGTCATGTTACGATAATGATATGTCATGTTACGATAATGATATGTCATGTTACGATAATGATATGTCATGATATGATAATGACATGTCATGTTACAATAATGATATGTTACGATAATGACATGTCATGTTACGATAATGATATGTTACGATAATGACATGTCATGTTACGATAATGATATGTCATGTTACGATAATGATATGTCCAGTGGTGTAGTGGAAAGAGTAAATGTGATTTACGTACTTTAAAATAAATGTTTACCCAGCTTTTGCGGAAAAAGGCTTTGCCAGAACAGCGAGCGGTGCTTTATTCACCGCAAACTGCGATCAGCGTTTACCCACCTGTTTTCTTACCACTACGTCACTGGTTATGTCATGTCTTAGTATTTCTCTCAACTGTACCTGTTAGGACCTTTTCAATGTCCTCTCGATATGATCTTGAATCAGTAGCCAGATATATACTCAGTGACCAATTTATTAGCTACACCCAACTAGTACCGGGTCGGACCCCCCTTTTCCTCCAGAACAGCCTGAATTCTTTGGGGAATGGAAATGTTGCTCAATTGGTATCAAGGGACCTAACGTGTGCCATGGAAACATTCCCCACACCATTACACCACCAGACGGTACCGTTGACACCAGGCAGGATGTGGTCATGGACTCATGCTGCTTACGCCAAATCCTGACTCTGCCATCAGCATGACGCAACAGGAACTGGAATTCGTCGGAACGGGCAATGTTTTTCCACTCCTCAATTGTCCATTGGTGGTGTTTGCGTGCCCACTAGAGCCGCTTCTTCTTGTTTTTAGCTGATAGGAGTGGAACACGGTGTGGTCGTCTGCTGCAAATAGCCAATCTGTGACAAGGACCGACAAGTTGTGCGTTCCGAGATGCCGTTCTGCGCACCACTGTTATACTGCGCCATTATTTGCCTGTTTGTGGCCCGCCTGTTAGCTTGAACGATTCTTGCTATTCTCTTTTGACCTCTCATCAACGAGCTGTTTTTTCCCACAGGACTTCGCATGACTGGATGGTTTTTGTTTGTCGCACCATTCTTGGTAAACCACTATCGTGCGTGAAAAGCCCAGGAGGCCGGACGTTTCTGAGATACTGGAACCGGCGCTCCTGGCACTGACGATTATACCACGCTCAATGACGCTTAGCTCACTCGTTTTGCCCATTCTAACATTCAAATTGAACAGTAACTGAAAGCTTCGATGCCTGTCTGCCTGCTTTATTTAGCAAGCCACGGCCACGTGACTCACTGTCTGTAGGAGCAAACCATTTTCGTGAATGGGTGGTGTACCTAATAAACTGGCCACTGAGTTTCCCCATTCTCTGATTGTATCTTTCATCAATATCTTATAGATATTACTTGAATTCTAACAAAGAGTTTACAGTTCACATTTCTCTCTGAAAACTCAGGAACTCTGGGTCGGTGTCAGACAGCTCTCCCTTCGCCACTGAGGTACTGTTTTCTCATTCTGAGGTACTGTTTTCTCATTCTGAAGTACTGTTTTCTCATTCTGAGGTACTGTTTTCTCATTCTGAGGTACTGTTTTCTCATTCAGAAGTACTGTTTTCTCATTCAGAAGTACTGTTTTCTCATTCTGAAGTACTGTTTTCTCATTCTGAGGTACTGTTTTCTCATTCTGAGGTACTGTTTTCTCATTCTGAGGTACTGTTTTCTCATTCTGAGGTACTGTTTTCTCATACTGTCATAACATTTACATTTACATTTAAGTCATTTAGCAGACGCTCTTATCCAGAGCGACTTACAAATTGGTGCATTCACCTTATGATATCCAGTGGAACAACCACTTTACAATAGTGCATCTAAATCTTTTAAGGGGGGGGGGGGGGGGTTAGAAGGATTACTTTATCCTATCCTAGGTATTCCTTAAAGAGGTGGGGTGTCAGGTGTCTCCGGAAGGTGGTGATTGACTCCGCTGACCTGGCGTCGTGAGGGAGTTTGTTCCACCATTGGGGTGCCAGAGCAGCGAACAGTTTTTACTGGGCTGAGCGGGAAAACTCTACTCCCGTTACACTATTACGTCAATACATGTCACATCTCTGCATATCACATATCACAAAAATGTAGGACAAAACACACATCACGACAAGAGACACCACACTGCATAAAGAGAGAGACCACAACACGGCGTAAAGAGAGACACCACAACACGGCGTAAAGAGAGACAGACACCACAACACGGCGTAAAGAGAGACAGACACCACAACACGGCGTAAAGAGAGACAGACACCACAACACGGCGTAAAGAGAGACACCACAACACGGCGTAAAGAGAGACAGACACCACAACACGGCGTAAAGAGAGACAGACACCACAACACGGCGTAAAGAGAGACACCGCAACACAGCGTAAAGAGAGACAGGCACCACAACACGGCGTAAAGAGAGACAGGCACCACAACACGGCGTAAAGAGAGACAGACACCACAACACGGCGTAAAGAGAGACAGACACCACAACACGGCGTAAAGAGAGACAGGCACCACAACACGGCGTAAAGAGAGACACCACAACACGGCGTAAAGAGAGACAACACGGCGTAAAGAGAGACAGACACCACAACACGGCGTAAAGAGAGACACCACAACACGGCGTAAAGAGAGACAGACACCACAACACGGCGTAAAGAGAGACACCACAACACGGAGTAAAGAGAGACAGACACCACAACACGGCGTAAAGAGAGACAGACACCACAACACGGCGTAAAGAGAGACAGACACCACAACACGGCGTAAAGAGAGACACCACAACACGGCGTAAAGAGAGACCTAAGACCACAACATGGCATAGCACATCTCTACAACTCACATCTCACATCTCTAGATATCACATCTCTACAACTGAGGTGCTGCTACATTACATTTCACACCTACACAGAGAGCTAAGATGCTACGTAAAGGGCTACTGTATGTGAAGTGTTATGTCTAAACATGCTACTGATGTTGACACACCCATGGATTGATAGATCCCACTCTTCAGCTGGTCAGTAGAATGGATAGATCCCACTCTTCAGCTGGTCAGTAGGATGGATAGATCCCACTCTTCAGCTGGTCAGTAGGATGGATAGAGCCCACTCTTCAGCTGGTCAGTAGGATGGATAGATCCCATTCTTCAGCTGGTCAGTAGGATGGATAGATCCCACTCTTCGGGCCGGTCAGTAGGATGGATAGATCCCACTCTTCAGTAGGATGGATAGATCCCACTCCTCGGGCCGGTCAGTAGGATGGATAGATCCCACTCTTCAGATGGTCAGTAGGATGGATAGATCCCACTCTTCAGATGGTCAGTAGGATGGATAGATCCCACTCTTCAGATGGTCAGTAGGATGGATAGATCCCACTCTTCAGATGGTCAGTAGGATGGATAGATCCCACTCTTCAGCTGGTCAGTAGGATGGATAGATCCCACTCTTCAGATGGTCAGTAGGATGGATAGATCCCACTCTTCAGCTGGTCAGTAGGATGGATAGATCCCACTCTTCAGCTGGTCAGTAGGATGGATAGATCCCACTCTTCAGCCGGTCAGTAGGATGGATAGATCCCACTCTTCGGGCCGGTCAGTAGGATGGATAGATCCCACTCTTCGGCCGGTCAGTAGGATGGATAGATCCCACTCTTCAGCCGGTCAGTAGGATGGATAGATCCCACTCTTCAGCCGGTCAGTAGGATGGATAGATCCCACTCTTCAGCTGGTCAGTAGGATGGATAGATCCTACTCTTCAGCCGGTCAGTAGGATGGATAGATCCCACTCTTCAGCCAGTCAGTAGGATGGATAGATCCCACTCTTCAGCTGGTCAGTAGGATGGATAGATCCCACTCTTCAGCCGGTCAGTAGGATGGATAGATCCCACTCTTCAGCCGGTCAGTAGGATTGATAGATCCCACTCTTCAGCTGGTCAGTAGGATGGATAGATCCCACACTTCGGCCGGTCAGTAGGATGGATAGATCCCACTCTTCAGCTGGTCAGTAGGATGGATAGATCCCACTCTTCGGCCGGTCAGTAGGATGGATAGATCCCACTCTTCAGCCGGTCAGTAGGATGGATAGATCCCACTCTTCAGCTGGTCAGTAGGATGGATAGATCCCACTCTTCAGCTGGTCAGTAGGATGGATAGATCCCACTCTGCGGGCCGGTCAGTAGGATGGATAGATCCCACTCTTCAGCCGGTCAGTAGGATGGATAGATTCCACTCTTCAGCCGGTCAGTAGGATGGATAGATCCTACTCTTCAGCCGGTCAGTAGGATGGATAGATCCCACTCTTCAGCCGGTCAGTAGGATGGATAGATCCCACTCTTCAGCCGGTCAGTAGGATGGATAGATCCCACTCTTCAGCCTGTCAGTAGGATTGATAGATCCCACTCTTCAGCTGGTCAGTAGGATGGATAGATCCCACTCTTCAGCTGGTCAGTAGGATGGATAGATCCCACTCTTCAGCTGGTCAGTATGATGGATAGATCCCACTCTTCAGCTGGTCAGTAGGATGGATAGATCCCACTCTTCAGCTGGTCAGTAGGATGGATAGATCCCACTCTTCAGCTGGTCAGTAGGATGGATAGATCCCACTCTTCAGATGGTCAGTAGGATGGATAGATCCCACTCTTCAGCTGGTCAGTAGGATGGATAGATCCCACTCTTCAGCTGGTCAGTAGGATGGATAGATCCCACTCTTCAGCCGGTCAGTAGGATGGATAGATCCCACTCTTCAGCCTGTCAGTAGGATTGATAGATCCCACTCTTCAGCTGGTCAGTAGGATGGATAGATCCCACTCTTCAGCTGGTCAGTAGGATGGATAGATCCCACTCTTCAGCTGGTCAGTATGATGGATAGATCCCACTCTTCAGCTGGTCAGTAGGATGGATAGATCCCACTCTTCAGCTGGTCAGTAGGATGGATAGATCCCACTCTTCAGCTGGTCAGTAGGATGGATAGATCCCACTCTTCAGATGGTCAGTAGGATGGATAGATCCCACTCTTCAGCTGGTCAGTAGGATGGATAGATCCCACTCTTCAGCTGGTCAGTAGGATGGATAGATCCCACTCTTCAGATGGTCAGTAGGATGGATAGATCCCACTCTTCAGCTGGTCAGTAGGATGGATAGATCCCACTCTTCAGCTGGTCAGTAGGATGGATAGATCCCACTCTTCAGCTGGTCAGTAGGATGGATAGATCCCATTCTTCAGCTGGTCAGTAGGATGGATAGATCCCACTCTTCAGCTGGTCAGTAGGATGGATAGATCCCATTCTTCAGCTGGTCAGTAGGATGGATAGATCCCACTCTTCGGGCCGGTCAGTAGGATGGATAGATCCCACTCTTCAGCCGGTCAGTAGGATGGATAGATCCCACTCTTCAGCTGGTCAGTAGGATGGATAGATCCCACTCTTCAGCTGGTCAGTAGGATGGATAGATCCTACTCTTCGGGCCGGTCAGTAGGATGGATAGATCCCACTCTTCAGCCGGTCAGTAGGATGGATAGATCCCACTCTTCAGCCGGTCAGTAGGATGGATAGATCCCACTCTTCAGCTAGTCAGTAGGATGGATAGATCCCACTCTTCAGCTGGTCAGTAGGATGGATAGATCCCACTCTTCAGCCGGTCAGTAGGATGGATAGATCCCACTCTTCAGCTAGTCAGTAGGATGGATAGATCCCACTCTTCAGCCGGTCAGTAGGATGGATAGATCCCACTCTTCAGCCGGTCAGTAGGATTGATAGATCCCACTCTTCAGCCGGTCAGTAGGATGGATAGATCCCACTCTTCAGCCGGTCAGTAGGATTGATAGATCCCACTCTTCAGCTGGTCTGTAGGATGGATAGATACCACACTTCGGCCGGTCAGTAGGATGGATAGATCCCACTCTTCAGCTGGTCAGTAGGATGGATAGATCCCACTCTTCAGCCGGTCAGTAGGATGGATAGATCCCACTCTTCGGCCGGTCAGTAGGATGGATAGATCCCACTCTTCAGCTGGTCAGTAGGATGGATAGATCCCATTCTTCAGCTGGTCAGTAGGATGGATAGATCCCATTCTTCGGGCCGGTCAGTAGGATGGATAGATCCCACTCTTCAGATGGTCAGTAGGATGGATAGATCCCACTCTTCAGCTGGTCAGTAGGATGGATAGATCCCACTCTTCAGCTGGTCAGTAGGATGGATAGATCCCACTCTTCAGCTGGTCAGTAGGATGGATAGATCCCACACTTCAGATGGTCAGTAGGATGGATAGATCCCACTCTTCAGCCGGTCAGTAGGATGGATAGATCCCACTCTTCAGCTGGTCAGAAGGATGGATAGATCCCATTCTTCAGCTGGTCAGTAGGATGGATAGATCCCATTCTTCGGGCCGGTCAGTAGGATGGATAGATCCCACTCTTCAGCCGGTCAGTAGGATGGATAGATCCCATTCTTCAGCCGGTCAGTAGGATGGATAGATCCCACTCTTCAGCCGGTCAGTAGGATGGATAGATCCCACTCTTCAGCCGGTCAGTAGGATGGATAGATCCCACTCTTCGGGCCGGTCAGTAGGATGGATAGATCCCACTCTTCGGCCGGTCAGTAGGATGGATAGATCCCACTCTTCAGCTGGTCAGTAGGATGGATAGATCCCACTCTTCAGTTGGTCAGTAGGATGGATAGATCCCACTCTTCAGCTGGTCAGTAGGATGGATAGATCCCACTCTTCGGGCCGGTCAGTAGGATGGATAGATCCCACTCTTCAGCCGGTCAGTAGGATGGATAGATCCCACTCTTCAGCTGGTCAGTAGGATGGATAGATCCCACTCTTCGGGCCGGTCAGTAGGATGGATAGATCCCACTCTTCAGCCGGTCAGTAGGATGGATAGATCCCAATCTTCAGCTGGTCAGTAGGATGGATAGATCCTACTCTTCAGCCGGTCAGTAGGATGGATAGATCCCACTCTTCAGCCAGTCAGTAGGATGGATAGATCCCACTCTTCAGCTGGTCAGTAGGATGGATAGATCCCACTCTTCAGCCGGTCAGTAGGATGGATAGATCCCACTCTTCAGCCGGTCAGTAGGATTGATAGATCCCACTCTTCAGCTGGTCAGTAGGATGGATAGATCCCACACTTCGGCCGGTCAGTAGGATGGATAGATTCCACTCTTCAGCTGGTCAGTAGGATGGATAGATCCCACTCTTCAGCTGGTCAGTAGGATGGATAGATCCCACTCTTCAGCTGGTCAGTAGGATGGATAGATCCCACTCTTCAGATGGTCAGTAGGATGGATAGATCCCACTCTTCAGCTGGTCAGTAGGATGGATAGATCCCACTCTTCAGCTGGTCAGTAGGATGGATAGATCCCACTCTTCAGATGGTCAGTAGGTTGGATAGATCCCACTCTTCAGCTGGTCTGTAGGATGGATAGATCCCACACTTCGGCCGGTCAGTAGGATGGATAGATCCCACTCTTCAGCTGGTCAGTAGGATGGATAGATCCCACTCTTCAGCTGGTCAGTAGGATGGATAGATCCCATTCTTCAGCTGGTCAGTAGGATGGATTGATCCCACTCTTCAGCTGGTCAGTAGGATGGATAGATCCCATTCTTCAGCTGGTCAGTAGGATGGATAGATCCCACTCTTCGGGCCGGTCAGTAGGATGGATAGATCCCATTCTTCAGCCGGTCAGTAGGATGGATAGATCCCACTCTTCAGCCGGTCAGTAGGATGGATAGATCCCACTCTTCAGCCGGTCAGTAGGATGGATAGATCCCACTCTTCAGCCGGTCAGTAGGATGGATAGATCCCACTCTTCGGGCCGGTCAGTAGGATGGATAGATCCCACTCTTCGGCCGGTCAGTAGGATGGATAGATCCTACTCTTCTGCCGGTCAGTAGGATGGATAGATCCCACTCTTCAGCTGGTCAGTAGGATGGATAGATCCCACTCTTCAGCTGGTCAGTAGGATGGATAGATCCCACTCTTCGGGCCGGTCAGTAGGATGGATAGATCCCACTCTTCAGCCGGTCAGTAGGATGGATAGATCCCACTCTTCAGCTGGTCAGTAGGATGGATAGATCCCACTCTTCAGCTGGTCAGTAGGATGGATAGATCCCACTCTTCGGGCCGGTCAGTAGGATGGATAGATTCCACTCTTCAGCCGGTCAGTAGGATGGATAGATCCCACTCTTCAGCCGGTCAGTAGGATGGATAGATCCTACTCTTCAGCCGGTCAGTAGGATGGATAGATCCCACTCTTCAGCCGGTCAGTAGGATGGATAGATCCCACTCTTCAGCCGGTCAGTAGGATGGATAGATCCCACTCTTCAGCTAGTCAGTAGGATGGATAGATCCCACTCTTCAGCTGGTCAGTAGGATGGATAGATCCCACTCTTCAGCCGGTCAGTAGGATGGATAGATCCCACTCTTCAGCTAGTCAGTAGGATGGATAGATCCCACTCTTCAGCCGGTCAGTAGGATGGATAGATCCCACTCTTCAGCCGGTCAGTAGGATTGATAGATCCCACTCTTCAGCCGGTCAGTAGGATGGATAGATCCCACTCTTCAGCCGGTCAGTAGGATGGATAGATCCCACTCTTCAGCTAGTCAGTAGGATGGATAGATCCCACTCTTCGGCCGGTCAGTAGGATGGATAGATCCCACTCTTCAGCTGGTCAGTAGGATGGATAGATCCCACTCTTCAGCTGGTCAGTAGGATGGATAGATCCCACTCTTCAGCTGGTCAGTAGGATGGATAGATCCCACTCTTCAGCTGGTCAGTAGGATGGATAGATCCCACTCTTCAGCTGGTCAGTAGGATGAATAGATCCCACTCTTCAGCTGGTCAGTAGGATGGATAGATCCCACTCTTCAGCTGGTCAGTAGGATGGATAGTTCCCACTCTTCGGGCTGGTCAGTAGGATGGATAGATCCCACTCTTCAGCTGGTCAGTAGGATGGATAGATCCCACTCTTCAGCTGGTCAGTAGGATGGATAGATCCCACTCTTCAGCTGGTCAGTAGGATGGATAGATCCCACTCTTCAGCTGGTCAGTAGGATGGATAGATCCCACTCTTCAGCTGGTCAGTAGGATGGATAGATCCCACTCTTCAGCTGGTCAGTAGGATGAATAGATCCCACTCTTCAGCTGGTCAGTAGGATGGATAGATCCCACTCTTCAGCTGGTCAGTAGGATGGATAGTTCCCACTCTTCGGGCTGGTCAGTAGGATGGATAGATCCCACTCTTCAGCTGGTCAGTAGGATGGATAGATCCCACTCTTCAGAAAACAAACATTCTTATTGGCAGTTGGCCAGGCTACCTCCTCTCCTGCGTTTCTTCCAAAATATTTTTCCTGTTTTGTTCCTACTGAGCACAGCCCTGTGACAGTGAGGGATCTCTGTCCCTCACCTTACTTCATCCGTGCTTATCGACCTCTCCTGACCATCATAGGTCAAGGTGCTCTACCTCAAGCAACCCAAGCACAATCAGGGGTTAGCCTCCGCCCACAACGTGTTGATGTTTAACCTTGGGGATTTTCAGGAGAATGAGTTTTTGGAGTTACCCCCTCCCCCTCAATGGGATGGGCCAGTCCAGCCAATCAGCAGTCAACGTCCATCCTCGTAACCCCGGGTCCAGGGACCAACCGGCCTGAGTCTATGGAATACTACTACAGGCCCTGGCACACTGTCACTGTGACTGACTCTGTTCCTGTGCAGACTTTGTGTATGTCTATACAGACATATCCTGTCACCACTGCAGCTGAATGGGTCTGCAGTGTTCTGCACTCTGCAAGCACCTACTTCTACAACTGCATGCTGCTCTTCTGCAAGGACCAGAGAAACAGAACAGTGGCCAGTCACAACCATCTCCTGCCAGGTTGCCATCTCGACACGCACAGTGGCCAGTCACAACCATCTCCTGCCAGGTTGCCATCTCGACACGCACAGTGGCCAGTCACAACCATCTCCTGCCAGGTTGCCATCTAAACACGCACAGTGGCCAGTCACAACCATCTCCTGCCAGGTTGCCATCTCGACACGCACAGTGGCCAGTCACAACCATCTCCTGCCAGGTTGCCATCTCGACACGCACAGTGGCCAGTCACAACCATCTCCTGCCAGGTTGCCATCTAAACACGCACAGTGGCCAGTCACAACCATCTCCTGCCAGGTTGCCATCTCGACACGCACAGTGGCCAGTCACAACCATCTCCTGCCAGGTTGCCATCTCGACACGCACAGTGGCCAGTCACAACCATCTCCTGCCAGGTTGCCATCTAAACACGCACAGTGGCCAGTCACAACCATCTCCTGCCAGGTTGCCATCTAAACACGCACAGTGGCCAGTCACAACCATCTCCTGCCAGGTTGCCATCTCGACACGCACAGTGGCCAGTCACAACCATCTCCTGCCAGGTTGCCATCTAAACACGCACAGTGGCCAGTCACAACCATCTCCTGCCAGGTTGCCATCTCGACACGCACAGTGGCCAGTCACAACCATCTCCTGCCAGGTTGCCATCTAAACACGCACAGTGGCCAGTCACAACCATCTCCTGCCAGGTTGCCATCTAAACACGCACAGTGGCCAGTCACAACCATCTCCTGCCAGGTTGCCATCTCGACACGCACAGTGGCCAGTCACAACCATCTCCTGCCAGGTTGCCATCTCGACACGCACAGTGGCCAGTCACAACCATCTCCTGCCAGGTTGCCATCTAAACACGCACAGTGGCCAGTCACAACCATCTCCTGCCAGGTTGCCATCTCGACACGCACAGTGGCCAGTCACAACCATCTCCTGCCAGGTTGCTATCTCGACACGCACAGTGGCCAGTCACAACCATCTCCTGCCAGGTTGCTATCTCGACACGCACAGTGGCCAGTCACAACCATCTCCTGCCAGGTTGCCATCTAAACACGCACAGTGGCCAGTCACAACCATCTCCTGCCAGGTTGCCATCTAAACACGCACAGTGGCTGGATGGGTCTCTCTTTCTGACTTTTTTTTTTCTTGTCACAATGTTGAGACAATGTCAGTCAATCTGTGTATACTTTACATTCCAGCACTAGTAGCCCAAAGATAGTTGGGGCTAGCTCTGTAGTTGTTGTTGCTGCTGCTGTTGAGTTTGTTGAGCTCTCTGAAGGGGGAGGAGAGACTGAGAGCTGTCTGTAGGGAGAAGGAAGGGGGAGAGACTATGAGAGCTCTCTGTAGGGAGAAGGAAGGGGGAGAGACTATGAGAGCTCTCTGTAGGGAGAAGGAAGGGGGAGAGACTATGAGAGCTCTCTGTAGGGAGAAGGAAGGGGGAGAGACTATGAGAGCTCTCTGTAGGGAGAAGGAAGGGGGAGAGACTATGAGAGCTCTCTGTAGGGAGAAGGAAGAGGGAGAGACTATGAGAGCTCTCTGTAGGGAGAAGGAAGGGGGAGAGACTATGAGAGCTCTCTGTAGGGAGAAGGAAGAGGGAGGAGAGACTATGAGAGCTCTCTGTAGGGAGAAGGAAGGGGGAGAGACTATGAGAGCTCTCTGTAGGGAGAAGGAAGGGGGAGAGACTATGAGAGCTCTCTGTAGGGAGAAGGAAGGGGGAGAGACTATGAGAGCTCTCTGTAGGGAGAAGGAAGAGGGAGAGACTATGAGAGCTCTCTGTAGGGAGAAGGAAGGGGGAGAGACTATGAGAGCTCTCTGTAGGGAGAAGGAAGAGGGAGAGACTATGAGAGCTCTCTGTAGGGAGAAGGAAGAGGGAGAGACTATGAGAGCTCTCTGTAGGGAGAAGGAAGAGGGAGAGACTATGCGAGCTCTCTTCAGGGAGAAGGAAGGGGGAGGAAAGACTGTATTGTGCTAAGGATGTGGTGGCTGCTGCAGGCTAACTAACTAACTCTGGTGTTGCCGGGCCTGGGATTTATGTGCTACTAATACCCCTATAGATGCTGGTGAAAGGGGATGATCTGAAAACAAACTTCTCTGTTCTTAAAGTGATAGTGCAACATTTTTGCACTAAAACCCATTTTCAACTGATCCTTGACAAAATGTTGCACTGTCCCTTTTAATAGTTTCCTTTCTAGGCACCAACACTCCTCACGTGTTACCTGTTAATAACGGCCCCCCCGGATTGTGTTGTGTCATGTCATACAATCTCAGATGTTCAGTAATTTTGTTTTATCTCTCAGTTTCCGAAATCTTTTGATATTTCCACGGACGGGGCTAGTTTCAGCCTCCCACATGAGAGCATAACCCGCAGAGACTCCAGCCAATCCCAGCCGACCACTCCTGATAGGTAAAGGCCATTCAGCCAACTGGGACACAGGAGTTATTGTCCATATATTGACTAGATATGATATTGTATGTCATTATTTTTGTATGGAGTTCTACGAGAGAGTCGAATTACGTGAGGCTTATTTTTAATCAAATATACGTTTTTGTAACGTTTAGGCTGTTACATGTAAGTGGATGCAACTGGCATTCTGGCAACTTTGAGGAAGAAATTACTTAGTTATGCCTGTTGTTCACACGCGTATCTACTGTACCCTTTCATCGGCTAGAATGGTCCCACCTGATCTCGCCTCCTCTCGCTTGCCTTCCATTATTGAGGACGTATATTTCCGTTGTTAGAGCGGTAACTCGAACATCTTGTCAATATAATAGATCATCTTTGCCTGGACCGAGTGTGGAAAACGCTGCTGCGTTTTCTTTGTCATGGTTACATGTTAACCCTTTTGTGTTCCACAGGCTTGGCATCTTCAGTAAGTTTCGGAGGAAACGGCCGACTAAAAACTCACAGATAAATGCGTACGGGATGGTGACCAATGAGAATGCACCATCTGGGAAAGGAGGTACTGTAGTCCCACCCCCTACAGGACACTGCTCACGGTGTTGTCCACCTTTAGACTGTTGCTATGATGAAAACTATTTTAGTACCTTTCACATCCTGTCTCTCCTCTACTACCATCTAGTGATCAATGGTATAATCTCAACCACTCTCTATCTGTCTAAACACACACGTATCCTTACCTATAGCCACCTCTACCTCCTCCCTGTCCACTGGACGGCGTGGTAACAACAGTGAAGGGCATGGTAACACCACCATCAGGATCAGCCGAGCCACGCGGGTCTCCGAGCAGTGGAATGCTTCTCTGGAACGGGAGATCACCGACACCGACGAGCTCCGACACCTGGATGAGTTCCTGGGGAACCAGGTGGGATACCTGTCTGGCACTCACCTGTAATCACCTCAGCCTCAGGAGTGTTTCCGGTTCATTAGGATCTCTAGCCTGGTGTTACATCTATTTGTGTTGACTTGCAAAGTCATTTTCAAGCACCACAAATTGATCTGGGTTCAGGCTACCAAAGCCTTAGTCTTCAGAGGGTCTTTCATGAGCAGGTTTTGACTGACTAACTTGCTCTGTCACTCTCTCTGTCACTCTCTCCGTCACTCTCTCTCTCTCTCTCTCTCTGTCTCTCTCTCTGTCTCTCTGTCTGTCTGTCTCTCGCTCTGTCTCGCTCTGTCTGTCTCTCGCTCTCTCTCGCTCTGTCTGTCTCTCGCTCTGTCTGTCTCTCGCTCTGTCTGTCTGTCTGTCTCTCGCTCTGTCTGTCTCTCTGTCTCGCTCTGTCTCGCTCTCTGTCTCGCTCTGTCTGTCTATCTGTCTCGCTCTGTCTGTCTCTCTGTCTCGCTCTGTCTCGCTCTCTGTCTCGCTCTGTCTGTCTATCTGTCTCGCTCTGTCTGTCTATCTCGCTCTGTCTCTCTCTGTCTGTCTGTCTGTCTCGCTCTGTCTCGCTCTGTCTGTCTCTCGCTCTGTCTCGCTCTGTCTGTCTCTCGCTCCTTCTCGCTCTGTCTGTCTCTCGCTCTGTCTGTCTCTCGCTCTGTCTCGCTCTGTCTGTCTCGCTCTGTCTGTCTCTCGCTCTGTCTGTCGCTCGGTCTCTCTGTCTGTCTGTCTCTCTGTCTGTCTGTCTGTCTGTCTGTCTGTCTGTCTGTCTGTCTGTCTGTCTGTCTGTCTGTCTGTCTCGCTCTGTCTCGCTCTGTCTGTCTGTCTGTCTGTCTGTCTGTCTGTCTGTCTGTCTGTCTCGCTCTGTCTCGCTCTGTCTGTCTCTCGCTCTTTCTCGCTCTCTGTCTCTTGCTCTGTCTCGCTCTGTCTGTCTCTCGCTCTGTCTCGCTCTGTCTGTCTCTCGCTCTGTCTCGCTCTCTCTGTCTCTCTCTGTCTCTCTCTCTCACTCTGTCTCTCTCTCTGTCTCTCTCGCTCACTCTGTCTCTCTCTCACTCTGTCTCTCTCTCTCATACTGGTGCATCTTTAGAAAGGTTGCCGGCTGTTACCAGTTACATGTCTTATTGCAGAGTATTGTAAAGTTGAATCCAGGCTATTTTGAATAGTAGACTACTACTATGAAATAATGTACGTTCCTATACCTCCCAGGTAAACGATCTGAGGACCAGGGTAAAGGAGCTCTCAGCCACAGAGAGAATCTTCCTTACAGCCACCATGCAGTTCAGAGAGACCATAAAGGGCATGTACTCCGTCTTGGTGAGTTTACTTCCTGACCTTGGCACCAGAAGAGATGGTTGTATGGAGCTTTTAGGTTTGTTCATAATTAAGTATGCATGTTGTACTATTCAAGTTTAGAAGACTGTCTTGAAAGAGAGATGGAGCCAAATCAACAGTGTATATATAGAGAGCTTGACTAGGGCCAGGAGTACACACACGGTAAGTGCTTTATAAAGCACTTTGGAGCACCAATTATTTTTATTCTCAGCGTTTATTTTTTAGCACAGCACTGGTGTGAACATTTGGCATGTGCTGTATATCCTAACACCCCCACACCCTTCATTAACTCTGTCCTCTACCCTCCCCTGGTCAACAGAAGCCCCATATCAGCTATAAAGTCCTGATGACGGGCTACCACAACTGTGTGTCCAGTCATGCTGGCGCCAAGCAGCTGACTGAGGTCAGCCTGGTGGTCAACCTGTTCCAGTCCATCCTGGACGGCTTCATACGGGGAGAGATCAAACGAGAGGGGTTTGGGCCGGTCAAGGTAGTTCTGAGTCAGACACATCCACTCACACGCGGATACTGTATACACACATGCAGGTACACAGACATGTCACAGACACTCGCACACAACCACTCACACGCGGATACTGTATACACACATGCAGGTACACAGACATGTCACAGACACACATCTTTGGGTTTGACCTACAGTATCTTTGACTTTATCTTTGACTCTTTTTGAATGCTCCAGAGCAGCAGTACACATAGTTTTGAGAAGTGTAAAACATCAGTTGTAGGTGTAATTTTAAGAGGTTCGGAGATGTATTCCACGTCTGATCTACTTTTCTATTTGTTGTAGACCGTGAACAGGCCAAAGACGAAAAAGAAAAAATGTGTAAGTTATGACATCACTAAGTTGAATTGTCTCATTATGACATCTAAGTTGAATTGTCTCATTATGACATCTAAGTTGAATTGTCTCATTATGACATCTAAGTTAAATTGTCTCATTATGACATCTAAGTTGAATTGTCTCATTATGACATCTAAGTTGAATTGTCTCATTATGACATCTAAGTTGAATTGTCTCATTATGACATCTAAGTTGAATTGTCTCATTATGACATCTAAGTTAAATTGTCTCATTATGACATCTAAGTTGAATTGTCTCATTATGACATCTAAGTTGAATTGTCTCATTATGACATCTAAGTTGAATTGTCTCATTATGACATCTAAGTTGAATTGTCTCATTATGACATCTAAGTTGAATTGTCTCATTATGACATCACTAAGTTCAATTGTCTCATTATGACATCACTAAGTTGAATTGGCTCGTTGCGACCAACACTAAAGTGAATTGGCTCGTTGCGACCAACACTAAGTAGAATTGGCTCGTTGCGACCAACACTAAGTAGAATTGGCTCGTTGCGACCAACACCAAGTTGAATTGGCTCGTTGAGACCAACACTAAGTAGAATTGGCTCGTTGCGACCAACACTAAGTTGAATTGGCTCATTGCGACCAACACTAAGTTGAATCTCAGAATATCAGTGTCACAACCCAGGTCAATGCATCCCAGGTCAATGGTCCGGCTTGAATGATGTGTGTTGTGTGTTCCAGCTCGACAGCCCTTTAGGTCACATGTTTAGTACGTACCAGGTCAACATCAGGCAGTCCTGTGACCTGTGTGGTTTCTACATCTGGGGCATGGAGAAGGCCTACATGTGCAGCGGTGAGTGGCTATCTGTTGTTCACCATTAAACATAGAATTTGAATATAGAAGAGAACATTTGAAAAGAGAATTAGAATATAGAAGAGAACATTACAACATATAATTAGAGTTCAGAAGAGAACATTTAAAAGAGAATTAGAATGCAGAAGAGAACATTTGAACATATGATTAGAATATAGAAGAGAACATTTGAACAGAGAATTAGAATATAGAAGAGAACATTAGAACTGAGAATTAGAATATAGAAGAAAATTAGAACAGAGAATTAGAATATAGAAGAGAACATTTGAACAGAGAATTAGAATATAGAAGAGAACATTTGAACAGAGAATTAGAATATAGAAGAGAACATTAGAACAGAGAATTAGAATATAGAAGAGAACATTTGAACAGAGAATTAGAATATAGAAGAGAACATTAGAACAGAGAATTAGAATATAGAAGAGAACATTTGAACAGAGAATTAGAATATAGAAGAGAACATTTGAACAGAGAATTAGAATATAGAAGAGAACATTTGAACAGAATTTAGACGAGATCTTATCATTGTGTTATTTTCTCCTCTCTTCTTTTGTTTAGCTTGCAAATTGATATGTCACAAGAAATGCCTTTCCAAAATCATCACTGACTGCTCAACTCGATGTGCCAGGCTGGTGAGCAGTTTGTCAAGTAATGTTTGTCAAGTAATGTTTGTCAAGTTCACCAAGTTAAGTCTGACAAATCAAATTGTATTAGTCACATGTGTCTAATACAACAGGACCCATACCTTACAGTGAAATGCTTACTTACGAGTCCCTAACCAACAATGCAGTTGGGTAGCTGGGTAGCCATTTGATTAGGTGTTCAAGAGTCTTATGGCTTGGGGGTAGAAGCTGTTTAGAAGCCTCTTGGACCTAGACTTGACGCTCCGGTACCGCTTGCCGTGTGGTAGCAGAGAAAACAGTCAATGACTAGGGTGGCTGGAGTCTTTGACAATTGTTAGGGCCTTCCTCTGACACCGCCTGGTATAGAGGTCCTGGATGGCAGGAAGCTTCGACCCAGTGATGTACTGGGCCATTCGCACTACCCTCTGTAGTGCCTTGCGGTCGGAGGCCGAGCAGTTGTCATACCAGGCAGTGATGCAACCAGGCAGGATGCTCTCGATGGTGCAGCTGTAGAACCTTTTGAGGATCTGAGGACCCATGCCAAGTCTTTTCAGTCTCCTGAGGGGGAATAGGTTTTGTTGTGCCCTCTTCACGACTGTCTTGGTGTGCTTGGACCATATTAGTTGTTTGTTAGAGATGTGGACACGTGCTACCTGTCCCAGACCTGCTGTTTTCAACTCTCTAGAGACAGCAGGAGCGGTAGAGATACTCTTAATGATCGGCTATGAAAAGCCAACTGACATTTACTCCTGAGGTGCTGACTTGTTGCACCCTCGACAACTACTGTGATTATTATTATTTGACCATGCTGGTCATTTATGAACATTTGAACATCTTGGCCATGTTCTGTTATAATCTCTACCCGGCACAGCCAGAATAGGACTGGCCACCCCTCATAGCCTGGTTCCTCTCTAGGTTTCTTCCTAGGTTTTGGCCTTTCTAGGGAGTTTTTCCGAGACACCGTGCTTCTACACCTGCACTGCTTGCTGTTTGGGGTTTTAGGCTGGGTTTCTGTACAGCACTTTGAGATATCAGCTGATGTAAGAAGGGCTATATAAATTGATTTGACACCAAGGAACTTGAAGGTCTCAACCTGCTCCACTGCAGCCCCGTCGATGTGAATGGGGGCGTGCTCGGTCCTCCTTTTCCTGTAGTCCACAATCATCTCCTTTGTCTTGATCACGTTGAGGGAGAGGTTGTTGTCCTGGCACCACACGGCCAGGTCTCTGACCTCCTCCCTATAGGCTGTCTGATCGTTGTCGGTGATCAGGCCTAACACTGTTGTGTCATCGGCAAACTTAATGATGGTGTTGGAGTCGTGCCTGGCCGTGCAGTCATGAATGAACAGGGAGTACAGGAGGGGACTGAGCACGCACCCCTAAGGGGTCCCTGTGTTGAGGATCAGTGTAGCGGATGTGTTGTTACCTACCCTCACCACCTGGGGGCGGCCCGTCAGGAAGTCCAGGATCCAGTTGCAGAGGGAGGTGTTTAGTCCCAGGTTCCTTAGGTTATTGATGAGCTTTGAGAGCACTATGGTGTTGAATGCTGAGCTGTAGTCAATGAATAGCATTCTCACATAGGTGTTCCTTTTGTCCAGGTGGGAAAGGGCAGTGTGGAGTGCAATAGAGATTGCATCATCTGTGGATCTGTTGGGGTGGTATGCAAATTGGAGTGGGTCTAGGATTTCTGGGATAATGGTGTTGATGTGAGCTATGACCAGCATTTCAAAGCACTTCATGGCTACAGACGTGAGTGCTATGGGTCAGTAGTCATTTAGGCCGGTTACCTTAGTGTTCTTGGGCACAGGCATTATGGTGGTCTGCTTGAAACATGTCGATATTACAGACTCGAACAGGGAGAGGTTGAAAATGTCAGTGAAGACACTTGCAGTTGGTCAGCGCATGCTCGCTGTACACGTCCTGGTAATCCATGTGGCCCTGCGGCCTTGTGAATGTTGACCTGTTTAAAGGTCTTACTCACTTCGGCTGCGGAAAGCATGATCACACCTTCTTCACGGAACAGCTGGTGCTCTCATGCATGTTTCAGTGTTATTTGCCTCGAAGCGAGCATAGAAGTAGTTTAGTTCATCTGGTAGGCTCGTGTCACTGGGCAGCTCTCGGCTGTGCTTCCCATTGTAGTCTGTAATGGTTTGCAAGCCCTGCTACATCCGACGAGCATCAGAGCCGGTGTAGTACGATTCGATCTCAGTCCTGTATTGACGCTTTGCCTGTTTGATGGTTCGTCGAAGGGCATCCTTGTAAGCGGCAGCTCTAGCCTTTAGTTCAGTGCGGATGTTGCCTGTAATCCATGGCTTCTGGTTGGGATATGTACGTACGGTCACTATGGGGACGACGTCATCAATGCACTTATTGATGAAGCCAATGACTGGTGTGGTGTGCTCCTCAATGCCATCGGAGAAATCCCGGAACATACTCCAGTCTGTGCTTGCAAAACAGTCCTGTAGCTTAGCATCTGCTTCATCTGACCACTTTTTTATTGATCTAGTCACGGGTGCTTCCTGCTTTCATTTTTGGTTGTAAGCAGGAATCAGGACGATAGAATTATGGTCAGATTTGCCAAATGGAGGCCGAGGGAGAGCTTTGTATGCATCTCTGTGTGTGGAGTAAAGGTGGTCCAGAGTTTTTTTCCTTCCGATGGCACATTTAACATGCTGATTAGAAATTTGGTAAAACAGATTTAAGTTTCCCTGCATTAAAGTCCCCGGCTACTAGGAGCGCCGCCTCTGGGTGAGCGTTTTCTTGTTTGCTTGTGACGGAATACAGCTCATTCAATGCTGTCTTAGTGCCTCTGACTGTGGTGGTATGTAACAGCTATGAAAAATACAAATAACTCTCTAGGTAGATAGTGTGGTCTACAGCTTATCATGAGATACTCTACCTCCGGCGAGCAATAGCTTGAGAATTCCTTAGATATCGTGCACCAGCTGTTGTTTACAAAAATAAATAGTCCGTCACCCCTTGTCTTATCAGACGCTGCTGTTCTATCCTGCCTACACAGCGTATAACCAGCCAGCTGTATGTTGATAGTGGCGTCGTTCAGCCACGACTCCGTGAGGCATAAGATATTACAGTTTCGAATGTCCCGTTGGTAGTTTAATCTTGCGCGTAGGTCATCTATTTTATTCTCCAAAGATTGCACGTTTGCTAGCAGAATGGAAGGAAGTGGGGGTTTATTCGATCGCCTACGAATTCTCAGAAGGCAGCCCCGCCCTCTGGCCCCTTTTTCTCCACCTCCTCTTCACGGGAATCTGGGCCTGTTCCCGAGAAAGCAGTATATTGTTCGCGTCGGGCTCGTCAGACTCGTTAATGGAAAAAAGGATTCTGCCAGTCCGTGGTGAAAAATCGCAGTCCTGATGTCCAGAAGTAATTTTCGGTCGTTAGAGACGGTAGCGGCAATATTATGTACACAATAAGTAAAAAAAAACAAGTTACAAACAACGCAAATAAACTAACAAAAAACACAATCGGTTGGGGACATGTAAATGTCTGCATTCTTCTCCGGCTCCATTTTGAACTCCATTTTAACAAGTAAAGTTAACTTAGTGATGTAAAGTTTGTCAAGACTATTGATTAATCCTGTGTGTTGCCAGGACGATGGGAGACCTGGCTGTCTGCACTTTGGGGTGCAGGTGTGTGTACTGACCAGTAAGACCTACCCGATCCCCATGGTACTTCTGATGATGCTGGAGCATGTTGAGATGAATGGCCTGTACACAGAGGGCCTCTACCGTAAATCTGGTTCTGCCTCGCACGCCAGGGAATTACACCAACTACTGGAGACAAGTAAGTCCATTTTTCCAGAAAACATTGTTTTCCTATTGAATGTATTATGTGGGAACCATCTGCCGAGACACTGGTGTCAGAACAGAGGACCTACCAGCTGCCATGAACAACATAGAGCTATGGCATGACATCATCCGGCGCATTGCAGGTACCGGTAGAAACTACCGTAAAATTAAGTGCAATCTCTTTTTTTGTTTTGTCAGACCCTGAGACGGCGACTCTGGAGAACTACTCCATCCACACGATGACTGGCCTGGTGAAACGCTGGCTCAGAGAGCTGCCTGACCCCCTCCTTACTTACCGCCTCTACAAGGACTTCCTTCACGCCGTTGGTGAGTCTGTCTCATGGGTCCTTTTCAGAATGTCACAGCGTAGCAAAAAGGTTTAAAAACCTATGTTTTGAATGTACAGAGTTGACAGTGAAATCCATTTCAAATACTTGTGTGCTTCATTTAGCTTGCCCACTAGGCTACAATTGAGCCAATGGTATAGTCCCAAAAGTGAAACTCTGCAGACCCCCGCCCACCCTGCACACCAGGCAGTCAAGCTAAATCAAGCGAACCTCAAGTACTTGAAATAACTGTATTTGACATTGTGACATTTCATGTGTAGAGTTGCCAGAGCAATCTGAGCGGCTTCGTGCGGTCTACCAGAAACTGGACGAGCTTCCCTCCGCTAACTTCAAAACACTGGAGAGATTGGTCTTTCACCTGGTCAGGTAGGTTAAATCCCGCTTTCACCTGGTCAGGTAGGTTAAACCCCACTTTCACCTGGTCAGGTAGGTTATACCCCCCTTTCATCTGGTCAGGTAGGTTATTATATACCCCCCTTTCATCTGGTCAGGTAGGTTATTATATACCACCCTTTAATCTGGTCAGGTAGGTTATTATATACCCCCCTTTCATCTGGTCAGGTAGGTTATTATATACCCCCCTTGAATCTGGTCAGGTAGGTTATTATATACCCCCCTTTCATCTGGTCAGGTAGGTTATTATATACCCCCCTTTCATCTGGTCAGGTAGGTTATTATATACCCCCCTTTCATCTGGTCAGGTAGGTTATTATATACCCCCCTTGAATCTGGTCAGGTAGGTTATTATATACCCCCCTTTCATCTGGGCAGGTAGGTTATTATATACCCCCCTTTCATCTGGTCAGGTAGGTTATTATATACCCCCCTTTCATCTGGTCAGGTAGGTTATTATATACCCCCCTTTAATCTGGTCAGGTAGGTTATTATATACCCCCCTTTCATCTGGTCAGGTAGGTTATTATATACCCCCCTTTCATCTGGTCAGGTAGGTTATTATATACCCCCCTTTAATCTGGTCAGGTAGGTTATTATATACCCCCCTTTCATCTGGTCAGGTAGGTTATTATATACCCCCCTTTCATCTGGTCAGGTAGGTTATTATATACCCCCCTTTCATCTGGTCAGGTAGGTTATTATATACCCCCCTTTCATCTGGTCAGGTAGGTTATTATATACCCCCCTTTCATCTGGTCAGGTAGGTTATTATATACCCCCCTTTCATCTGGTCAGTTAGGTTATTATATACCCCCCTTTCATCTGGTCAGGTAGGTTATTATATACCACCCTTTCATCTGGTCAGGTAGGTTATTATATACCCCCCTTTCATCTGGTCAGGTAGGTTATTATATACCCCCCTTTAATCTGGTCAGGTAGGTTATTATATACCCCCCTTTAATCTGGTCAGGTAGGTTATTATATACCCCCCTTTCATCTGGTCAGGTAGGTTATTATATACCCCCCTTTAATCTGGTCAGGTAGGTTATTATATACCCCCCTTTAATCTGGTCAGGTAGGTTATTATATACCCCCCTTTCATCTGGTCAGGTAGGTTATTATATACCCCCCTTTCATCTGGTCAGGTAGGTTTTTATATACCCCCCTTTCATCTGGTCAGGTAGGTTGTACCACCCTTTCATCTGGTCAGGTAGGTTATTATATACCCCCCTTTCATCTGGTCAGGTAGGTTGTACCACCCTTTCATCTGGTCAGGTAGGTTATTATATACCACCCTTTCATCTGGTCAGGTAGGTTGTACCACCCTTTCATCTGGTCAGGTAGGTTATATACCCCCTTTTCACCTGGTCAGATAGGTTATATACCCCCCGTTCTGTTTTTCACTCTTTTACACATATGTGTATTCATGTTGACTGATGTTTGTAAATCACCATCTATCGTACAAAGGCTTTCCCGCTAGGCTTGAACTTAGGTCCCTGAGTTTTCCCTAACCATGTGACCTGACCAGGGAAAACTCCGGGCCCTGGTTATGCCACAGGTCATTTATAACCATGTTGTGTATTAGGACGATAATAGACGTGCTGTGTCAGATCTTGATGGAGTTTTTTTTTTTTACTTCCTCCAGAGTGGCAAAGGAGGAAGAACACAACAGGATGTCAGCAAACTCCCTGGCCATAGTGTTTGCCCCCTGCATCCTGCGATCCCAAGACACCACTGACCCCTTCCTAGTCTTGAAGGACGTCTCCAAGACAACCACGTGAGTCTATATAGGAAAGGTTTACATACGCACATCCAATGTCTTTGAGCAGGTATTAGATATCACAAAACATATGTTCAGCAAACGTTAAAAAGAGACTTGCACAATGGAATACAGTATATGCTACTTCCTAGTTTAGGGTTACATGTGTGTACATACAGTATATCTCAAGGTAGGATGGAGTCAGTCCTTAGTAAGCATTCTGGGATTTATTTTGGTTGTAAGAAGCCCTAACCCCTGACCCCTAACCCCTGACGTTTCCTCTCTCCCCCAGGTGTGTGGAGATCCTGATCTCGGAACAGTTCAGACGGTACACTGAGAAGATGCAGGATATCACCGAGCTGGAATACGCTGAGGCCCTGGCCGTCAACCAGCTCAAACTCAAGAGACAGAACACTGTAAGGACAGTGTGCTCACACCCTACTCCATACTGTTGTCACAAAGTTGGAAGCACAGAGTCGTCTCGAATGTCATTGTATGCTGTAGCGTTAAGATTTCCCTTCACTAGAACTAAGGGGACTAGCCCGAACCATTAAAAACAGCCCCAGACCATTATTCCTCCTCCACCAAACTTTACAGTTGGCACTATGCATTGGGGCAGGTAGCGTCCTCCTGGCATCCGCCAAACCCAGATTCGTCCGTCGCACTGCCAGATGGTGAAGCGTGATTCATCACTCCAGAGAACGCGTTTCCACTGCTCCAGAGTCCAATGGCGGCAAGCTTTACACCCCTCCAGCCAATGTTTGGCATTACGCATGATGATCTTAGGCTTGTGTGCGGCTGCTCGGCCATGGAGGCCTATTTCGGGAAGCTTCCGACGAACAGTTATTGTGTTGACGTTGCTTCCAGAGGCAAATGGAACTTGATAGTGAGCACCCAGTGGTCTTGTTCTGTGAGCTTGTGTGGCCTACCACTTTGCAGCTGAGCCGTTGTTGCTTCTAAACGTTTCCACTTCACAATAACATCACTTACAGTTGACCGGGGAAGCTCTAGCAAGGCAGAAATTTGACGAACTGACTTGTTGGAAAGGTGCCATCCTATGACGGTGCCACCGTCACCACACTAAGCTCTTCAGTAAGGCCATTCTATTGCCAATGTTTTTCTAATGAGATTTTATGGCTGTGTGTTCGATTTTACACGCCTGTCAGCAACGGGTGTGGCTGAAATAGCCAAATCCACTAATTTGAAAGGGTGTCCACATACTTTTGGCCATGCAGTGTATCTATTCTGATTACCATTTAATGCTCTACTGTGAATATAAACTTGATATACTGAGAATATCTGTGAATACGGATATGGATCACTGTGGGAAGTTCCATCATTCCCACTGAGAATTTCACTTTGGGAATGCCAGGTTCCCTAAAGCGGTTTGTCTTCCTGTCTCTGGTGTATTGACTCATCTCTACTGTATATCTACAGATCTCAGAGAAACCTTCATCGGAGCCGGACGCCCCTCACATGGACAACCTTGACCTGTTGGATATAGACATGGAATCAGAGAGGACCCTCATCGAAAGGATAAAATCCATCAAGCAGGAGAAGTGAGTGAAGAGATGGAGACTCCTCTCGTTCTCTGTTGTCGGGGGCAACATGTCGTCTCGACCCTAGAACAACACATATAACTGTTAAAGAGAAACACTGTCTTAGTTGGTACTGTAGAAGCTGTTTAGTTCTGTATATTTCATGGTGTTAATGTGTTTGTAACGTGCTGGACTCTGTGAAATATATGACTGTTATAGTAAGTATGTTATAGCTGGCACCAGATACCATACAGCTCAGCTCAGTGTTTGTCAAACCATTCCTGGAAGGGTGCGTGTATGTGTTTTTCAGGGAGGAGCTGGCATGCAGGTTGCCAGAGCTGGAGCAGGAGAACTCCGACAACGACAACCTGGACTCTGAGTCATCAATCAGCTCAGAGAGCCTGGACTCAGAAGGTCAGTAAAGGGGTATGGTAGGCCTACACCATCGTGCTAGATGCAGGGGTGGGCAACTCCAGTCCTCTGGGGCCTGATTGGTGTCACACTTCTCCATCCCTAGAAAACACAGCTGATTAATCACATGTCATTCTAAACTGAAGATCATGATTAGTTGGTTATTGGAGTCTGGTGTGTTAGCTGTGACACCAATCAGGCCCACAAGGACTGGAATTTTCCACCCCCGTTAGAGGATAGTGGGGAGCATGGAGACTGAGAAGGTCAGTAGAGAGGTTGGGTAGGCCTACACCATCCTCTGCCTTCTTGCACTTCAACTCTTTTCAACTGTTTGTTTTCGGTGAGGCTTTATTTTACATTCTACACTTTATTTTACAGCCTACACTTTATTTTACAGCCTACACTTTATTTTACAGCCTATTCTTTATTTTACAGCCTATTCTTTATTTTACAGCCTATTCTTTATTTTACAGCCTATTCTTTATTTTACAGCCTACGCTTTATTTTACAGCCTTTTACAGCCTACGCTTTATTTTACAGCCTACGCTTTATTTTACAGCCTATTCTTTATTTTACAGCCTATTCTTTATTTTACAGCCTATTCTTTATTTTACAGCCTATTCTTTATTTTACAGCCTACGCTTTATTTTACAGCCTACGCTTTATTTTACAGCCTACACTTTATTTTACAGCCCACTGTTACAGCCTACACTTTATTTTACAGCCCACTGTTACAGCCTACGCTTTATTTTACAGCCCACTGTAACAGCCTACTCTTTATTTTACAGCCTACGCTTTATTTTACAGCCCACTGTTACAGCCTACACTTTATTTTACAGCCTACACTTTATTTTACAGCCCACTGTTACAGCCTACACTTTATTTTACAGCCCACTGTTACAGCCTACGCTTTATTTTACAGCCCACTGTTACAGCCTACGCTTTATTTTACAGCCCACTGTTACAGCCTACACTTTATTTTACAGCCTACTCTTTATTTTACAGCCCACTGTTACAGCCTACACTTTATTTTACAGCCTACTCTTTATTGTACAGCCCACTGTTGCAGCCTACGCTTTATTTTACAGCCCACTGTTACAGCCTACACTTTATTTTACAGCCCACTGTAACAGCCTACACTTTATTTTACAGCCCACTGTTACAGCCTACACTTTATTTTACAGCCCACTGTAACAGCCTACACTTTATTTTACAGCCCACTGTTACAGCATACACTTTATTTTTACAGCCCACTGTAACAGCCTACACTTTATTTTACAGCCCACTGTAACAGCCTACACTTCATTTTACAGCCCACTGTTACAGCCTACACTTTATTTTACAGCCCACTGTAACAGCCTACACTTTATTTTACAGCCCACTGTAACAGCCTACACTTTATTTTACAGCCCACTGTAACAGCCTACACTTTATTTTACAGCCTACGCTTTATTTTACAGCCCACTGTTACAGCCTACACTTTATTTTACAGCCTACTCTTTATTTTACAGCCCACTGTTACAGCCTACACTTTATTTTACAGCCTACGCTTTATTGTACAGCCCACTGTTGCAGCCTACGCTTTATTTTACAGCCCACTGTTACAGCCTACACTTTATTTTACAGCCCACTGTTACAGCCTACACTTTATTTTACAGCCCACTGTAACAGCCTACACTTTATTTTACAGCCCACTGTAACAGCCTACACTTTATTTTACAGCCCACTGTAACAGCCTACACTTTATTTTACGGCCCACTGTAACAGCCTACACTTTATTTTACAGCCCACTGTAACAGCCAACGCTTTATTTTACAGCCCACTGTAACAGTCTACACTTTATTTTACAGCCTACGCTTTATTTTACAGCCCACTGTAACAGCCTACACTTTATTTTACAGCCTACGCTTTATTTTACAGCCCACTGTAACAGCCTACACTTTATTTTACAGCCCACTGTAACAGCCTACACTTTATTTTACAGCCCACTGTAACAGCCTACGCTTTATTTTACAGCCCACTGTTACAGCCTACGCTTTATTTTACAGCCTACGCTTTATTTTACAGCCTACGCTTTATTTTACAGCCCACTGTAACAGCCTACACTTTATTTTACAGCCCACTGTAACAGCCTACACTTTATTTTACAGCCCACTGTAACAGCCTACACTTCATTTTACAGCCCACTGTAACAGCCTACGCTTTATTTTACAGCCCACTGTAACAGCCAACGCTTTATTTTACAGCCCACTGTAACAGCCAACGCTTTATTTTACAGCCCACTGTTACAGCCTACGCTTTATTTTACAGCCTACTCTTTATTCTACAGCCCACTGTAACAGCCTACTCTTTATTTTACAGCCTACACTTTATTTTACAGCCCACTGTTACAGCCTATGCTTTATTTTACAGCCCACTGTAACAGCCTACGCTTTATTTTACAGCCCACTGTTACAGCCTACACTTTATTTTACAGCCTACGCTTTATTTTACAGCCCACTGTAACAGCCTACGCTTTATTTTACAGCCCACTGTTACAGCCTACTCTTTATTTTACAGCCCACTGTAATAGCCTACGCTTTATTTTACAGCCCACTGTAACAGCCTACACTTTATTTTACAGCCCACTGTAACAGCCTACACTTCATTTTACAGCCCACTGTAACAGCCAACGCTTTATTTTACAGCCCACTGTAACAGCCTACACTTTATTTTACAGCCCACTGTTACAGCCTACGCTTTATTTTACAGCCCACTGTAACAGCCTACACTTTATTTTACAGCCCACTGTTACAGCCTACGCTTTATTTTACAGCCCACTGTTACAGCCTACGCTTTATTTTACAGCCCACTGTAACAGCCTACGCTTTATTTTACAGCCCACTGTTACAGCCTACGCTTTATTTTACAGCCCACTGTTACAGCCTACGCTTTATTTTACAGCCCACTGTTACAGCCTACGCTTTATTTTACAGCCCACTGTTACAGCCTACGCTTTATTTTACAGCCCACTGTTACAGCCTACGCTTTATTTTACAGCCTACGCTTTATTTTACAGCCCACTGTAACAGCCAACGCTTTATTTTACAGCCCACTGTAACAGCCTACGCTTTATTTTACAGCCTACGCTTTATTTTACAGCCCACTGTAACAGCCTACGCTTTATTTTACAGCCTACGCTTTATTTTACAGCCCAGGTAGAAACTTAGAAATGACTTATGAAAACAATAACCTAATAAGTACGTCGTGATGGTGCTACTATGAGATTCTAGATTCTTGTAAAATAAAGTCTTGTTTTTCTTTTACTGGGACATTGGTTGACATACAGCATTTGAGGTATTTTTACCGATCTCCTGCTAGCCAACTCCTGGCTATATTACGGGAGAGATGGGAAGAAACAAGTGGTGTATTCCCTGTTAAAGTGGGTCATGCATGCAGTCTGCATACATTTAGTGCGGGTTTTGTGTAACCAGGTGAATGATTTACTGACAGCCTTACCAGTAACTTTGGTATTTCTGTGTTTTTTGCGTAACCAGGTAACAGTAACTATGTTATTTCTGGGTTTTGTGTAACCAGGTAACAGTAACTATGGTATTTCTGGGTTTTGTGTAACCAGGTAACAGTAACTATGGTATTTCTTGGTGTCTTTGTTCATTTCTGACTGAAGAACCTTTTTTCATTATTATCAGGAGCAGGCCGACTGTATCAGCCTGTTGTATGAGCCTGGTACCCGATCTGTATGCGCTTCGTGTAGCTCAGTTGGTAGAGCATGGTGCTTGCAAGAGCCAGTATAGTGGATTTGATTCCCGGGACCACCTAAATGTCTAATATTATATTAACTCCTCTGATTCTCATTGTCATTCCCAGCACCTACAGATCTGGGACCAGCTGCTATTAGATTAATTCAGAGTGTCTCTACCAGGCCCTGTTTTAACTAGCCTGCTGGTCCCAGATCAGTATGTGGTTTAGCCAACGCCTCTTAATAATCCAGACTTTCTCCACCAGGCAGAGTGAACCTGTTGTGGAGGAGCCAGAGGCAGGAGTGCCCTCCTAAGCCACCTGACCTGGCCCAGAGAACTACTACAGCCACAGGCCATGACCAGGCTAGATGGATAGAACCCCCAGCCTACAACAAGACCAGGAGCAGGAACTTCTCAGAACTGGACATCCCTTTCATAGATGAGGAAGAGGACTAGCCTGGGTGCCAGTCTGTTTTTGCTCCAAATGGAATTGTCATGCCAAACATGGCTGTACAATGACAGCAATGTAGTTGGAAAGAGCACTAAACAGATCTGGGACCAGGCTAGAGGACATCTAGGACTGGGCCATATTGTCCTCCGACAGGTGGCGTCTCTAATACACGATGCTAGTCCTTCGACTGATAGCGTTGGAGTTGTGTTATGGCAACAAGAACCAAGCACATGATGTATATTTTCCTACATCCATTAATGTGTGTGTGTGTGTAATGATCAAAGCTCAAATCAAATCTAATTTTGTTTGTCACATGCGCCGAAAACAACAGATGTAGACCTTGCCTTAAAATGCTTAGTTTTTAAAAGGTAAGAAAAATGTGCTACTCTAGGGAAAATAGTAACACAATAACGGGGCTGTATACAAGGGGTACCTTTACCAAGTCAATGTGCAGGGGTACGGGTTAGTCTAGGTAACTGAGGTAATATTTACAGGACCAGTCAAAAGTTTGGACACACCTACTCATTCAAGAGTTTTTCTTTATTTGTACTATTTTCTACATTGTAAAATAATAGTGAAGACATCACAATTATGAAATAACACATGAAATCATGTACGTAGTAACCCAAAAAGTGTTAAACAAATCTAAATATATTTTAGATTCTTCAAAGTAGCCACCCTTTGCCTTGATGGACAGCTTTGCACGCTCTTGGCATTTTCTCAACCAGCTTCATGAGGAATGCTTTACCAACAGTCTTGAAGGAGTTCCCACAATTGTAAATGAGAACTTGTTCTCAACTTGCCTACCTGGTTAAATAAAGGTGAAATAAAATAAAAAATAAAATATGCTGAACACTTGTTGGCTGCTTTTCCTTCACACTGTGGTCCAACTCATCCCAAACCATCTCAATTGGTTTGAGGTCAGGTGATTGTGGAGGCAAGGTCATCTGATGCAGCACTCAATCCCTCTCCTTGGTCAAATAGTGTGTTTTGGGTCATTGTCCTGTTGAAAAACAAATGATAGTCCCACTAAGCGCAAACCAGATGGGATGGCGTATTGCTGCAGAATGCTGGTTAAGGGTGCGTTTTGAATTCTAAATCACTGACAGTGTCACCAGCAAAGCACCCCCACACCTCCATGCGTCACAGTGGGAACCACACATATAGAGATCATCCATTCACCTACTCTGCATCTCACAAAGACAGGGCGGTTGGAACCAAAAATCTCCAATTTGGACCCCGACTAAAAGGACAGATTTCCACCGGTCTAATGTACATTACTCGTGATTCTTGGCCAAGCAAGTCTCTTCCTCTTAGTGTCCTTTAGTAGTGGTTTCTTTGAAGCAATTTGAGATGTGTCTAACTTGAACTAAGCATTTATTTGGGCTGCAATTTCTGAGGCTGGTAACTCTAATGAACTTATCCTCTGCAGCAGAGGTAACTCTGGGTCTTCCTGTCCTGTGGCAGTCCTCATGTGAGCCAGTTTCATCATAGCGCTTGATGGTTTTTGCGACTGCACTTGAAGAAACTTTTAAAGTTATTGAAATGTTCCACATTGACTGACTGACCTTGTCTTACAGTAATGATGGACTGTCGTTTCTCTTTGCTTATTTGAGCTGTTCATGCCATAATACGGACTTGGTCTTTTACCAAATAGGGCTATCTTCTGTATACCACCCCTATCTTGTCACAACACAACTGATTGGCTCAAATGCATTAAGAAGGAAAGAAATTCCGCAAATTAACTTTTAACAAGGCACACCTTTTAATTGAAATGCATTCCAGGTGACTACCTCATGAAGCTGGTTGAGAGAATGCCAAGAGCGTGCAAAGCTGTCCAAGGCAAAGGGTGGCTACTTTGAAGACTCTCAAATATAAAATATATTTTGATTTGTTTAACACTTTTTGGGGGATTACTACATGATGCCATGTGTTATTTCATAGTTTTGATGTCTTCACTATTATTCTACAATGTAGAAAATAGTAAGAAAAACCCCTTGAATGAGTAGGTGTGTCCAAACGTTTGACTGGTACTGTACATGTAGGTAGGGGTAAAGTGACTATGCATAGATAATAAACAAAGTAGCAGCAGCGTATGTGAAGCGTGTGAATGTATGTATGTGTGTGTGTGTTGGACTTGTTGTGTAGTGTGTGTGGCTAGAGTCCAGTGAGGGTACATCGAGCCTGTGCAAGAGAGTCGGTGCAAAAAGATTTGAATAAATAAGAGATGGCAGTCCGGGTGGCCATTTTATTAACTGTTCAGCAGTCTTATGGCTTGGGGGTAGAAGCTCTCAAGGAGCCTTTTGGTCCTAGACTTGGCGCTACGGTACCGCTTGCCATGCGGTAGCAGAGAGAACAGTCTGTCACTTACATTTTTACATTTTAGTCATTTAACAGATGCTCTTATTCAGAGCGACTTACAGTAGTGAGTGCATACATTTTTATATTTGTTCGTACTGGTCCACTGTGGGAATCGCACGCACAACCCTGGCAAGTGCCGTGCTCTACCAACTGATCTTCCTTTTGACACTGCCTGGTATAGAGGTCCTGGATGGCAGGAAGCTCAGTCCCAGTGATGCACTGGGCCGTACAACTACCCTCTGATGCCATACCAAGCGGTTATGCAACCAGTCAGAATGCTCTCGATGGTGCAGCTGTAGAACCTTTTGAGAATCTAAGGACCCATGCCAAATCTTTTCTCCTGAGGAGGGAATAGGTGTTGTCGTGCCCTCTTCACGGCTGTCTTGGTGTGTTTGAACCATGATAGGTCCTTAGTGACATGAACACTAGGGAACATGAAGCTCTCGATCTGCTCCACTACATCCCAGTCTGTGTGAAGGGGGGGCGTGCTTGGCCCTCCTCCTGTAGTCCACGATGCTGCTGTTGACGTTGAGATTCTCTTAAGAAGGCATCTGTGGTTCTCTAATACTGTCATAATGGAATTACACAAGACACAGTGCAGTCTGTTGTACCAATGCACCTTTGATTTTAACCATGTACAATCTCATGTTATTGTAAATCAGAGTATTTTGGATGTCTCACCTGATGTCTCACCTGTGTCGCACCTGTATAACGAGGACCAAATATTTTAAATCCATAATACAGGCTCCTTGTTTGCAATGGACTACTTCTATGCCACCTAGTTTGGTACTTTGTGAAATAAATGTTCTATTTTATTGATAATTAACCTAAAATGAAAACAATACAGTCAAGACTGTTTTAAGGTTATCAGCATATTTGTGTTTTTCTGTTTTCTGTGAAATTGAAATGGATATTTTCACCTTGGTCCTCCTTTTTTTTTTTTACAATATATTTATTGACATATTTTTACATTTTCACAAGCATCCCCCACAAAAAAACATGACAATTAAATGTTGACTCAGCTAAATGATGTAGACACGAGCAGCACTGAAGAGATTGCGATGAGTGAGATGCAAGACTTTGCTCTAAGACAGAATCTGCATGAGTTTGCTTCACAGAGTTACAATGTGAAGCGTACGGGACCAAAACAGCGGAGAAGTTTAGCCTCACTTCAACACTCTTAGTTGTTGCGTAAATTGACCGACAATACTATTTACTTTGAGCATTACATTTACATTTACATTTAAGTCATTTAGCAGACGCTCTTATCCAGAGCGACTTACAAATTGGTGCATTCACCTTCATCTACTTCATATCGCTGAGTCTACCTTTAAGATAATGTACCTTCTCTCTCCCTCATCATAGATTGACTGACTGCCTGCTCACATCAGTAATTTTGTACATTACTTTATCAAGTATCACAAATTCATCCAGTTTATCATGTCTGTGTATTATGAATGGGGTAATTCCGAATTATACTGAACAAAAATGTAAACGCAACAATTTCTAAGATTTTACTGAGTTATAAGAAAATCAGTCAATTGAAATAAATACATTAGGCCCTAATGTGTGGATTTCCCATGACTGGGCAGGGGTGCAGCCATGGGTGGGCATGGGAAGCCATAGGCCCACCCACTGTAGAGCCAGACCCAGCCAATCAGTATGAGTTTTTCCACACAAAAGGGCTTTATTTCAGACAGAAATACTCCTCGGCACAACAAAAAATATAAACGCAACATGTAAAGTGTTGGTGCCATGTTTCATGAGCTGAAACTTAAAGATCCCAGAAATTTTCCATACGCACAAAAAGCTTATTTCTCTCTAATTTTGTGCACAATTTGTTTACATCCCTGTTAGTGAGCATTTCTCCTTTGCCAAGATAATCCATCCACCTGGCAGGTGTGGCATATCCAGAAGCTGATTTAAACAGCATGCTTATTACACAGGTGCACCTTGTGCTGGGGACAATAAAAGGCCCCTGAAATGTGCGGTTTTGTAACACGACACAATGCCACAATGTCTCAAGTTTTGAGGGAGCGTGCAATTGGCATACTGACTGCAGGAATGTCCGCCAGAGCTGTTGCCAGAGAATTTAATGTTCATTTCTCTACCATAAACTGCATACGTCATTTTAGAGAATTTGGCAGTACGTCCAACCGGCCTCGTGTATGGTGTCTGTGGGTGAGCGGTTTGCTGATGTCAACGTTGTGAACAGAGTGCCCCACGGTGGCGGTAGGGTTATGGTATGGGCAGGCATAAGCTACAGACAACAATGATGGCAATTTGAATGCACAAAAATACCATCTTGAGATCCTGAGGCCCACTTTTGTTAATTAAGGTATCTGTGACCAACAGATGCACATCTGTATTCCCAGTCATTTGAAATCCATCGATTAGGGCCTAATGAATGTATTTCAACTGACTGATTTCCTCGAACTGTAACCCCGTAAACTCAATGCAATTGTTGCATGTTGGGTTTTCACTTACATATTTGATGGACATGTCAATGTGCCAAACAACCAATACACGAAGACGAGGTGAAAAGGTAACTGTAGACTACTTGTTTTTTTTTGTATGGTGAAAAGGGACAGATGATCACATGCCGCCTCCAATTAATTATATCAGAGCATGTGTTACTGTACTGAAAGGATGTTCCTCTGTTCTGGCAAAATGTACAGATGATGTCGACAAAATACATTTTGTGTTCGATAGTACAAACTTTTTACTGAACCTATCAAATCCAGAGGTTCCTTTTCCGCCTCCTTAGTGCCTGCCAATCAGGGCTAAGTCTCGTGCCGGAGGGGCGGTTTGTTTTTTACACAGGAAGATGGATCAAAATGAGGTGGGGATATGTGCATTGGGTAATCACTTGCTATGTAGCCAGAGAAGGCGAAGGCAAATATTGATCATTTTCCAGAGCTTATTACTGAAGTTACCCCTCTGACATCAAGAATGGACATAAGTTAACAATGACGGGAGAAAAGAAGAAGAAAAAGCGGCTGAACCGCAGCGTTCTTCTGGCTAAGAAAATTATTATAAAAGATGGAGGCAGTGTGAGTAACGTTAGCTAACATATTTTGCTATTTTTCTTCGTTAGCCTGGTAGCTATGTACATTGACATGTTTTGCATGATATTTTATTTTGCTTGTTTTATCAAGTTTAGCTACCAGTTTTCGGGCTGGGCAGTTTAACATGTCAGCTCACTAGTGTCTCATGTCAAACTAGCAGCTGTTGGCTAGCTAACGTGAGCTAATGTTTGCTAGGTGGTACAAGTTGTAACGTTACTGTTAAAGGAAACAAGACACAGCGAGTTAAGTCAGCTGTTAGCTTTGAGCCACGCGTCATCCGAGTTTGTTTGGTGTTGTTTGACGTAAGATGTTTTTTAGCTTTTAGATTAAAATTTTGCCTCAAGTGTATGTGATGGCTAGTCAAGCTACTGTAGTATTCAAACAAAGCAAATCGAACACGTTTAACTCGGTGTCAGTTGTTTGCAATGGTGTAGAAAACATTAGGAACACCTTAATAATATTGAGTTGCACACCCTTTTGCCCTCAGAACAGTCTCAATTAGTCGGGGCATGGACTACAAGGTGTCGAAAGCGTTCCACAGGGATGCTGCCCATGTTGACTCGAATGTTTCCCAAGTTGACAAGTTTGCCGGATGTCCTTTGGGTGGTGGACCATTATTGATGCACACAGGAAACTGTTGAGCGTGGAAAAAAAACAGCAGCGTTGCTGTTCTTGACACACAGACCGGTGTGCCTGGCACCTGCTACTTCCCGTTCTAAGGCACTTAAATATTTTGTGTTGCCCATTCACCCTCTGAATGATACACAATCCATGTCTCATGGCTTAAAAATCATTATTTAACCGGTTTCCCCTTCATCTATACGGATTGAAGTGGATTTAATAAGGGATCATAGCTTTCACCTGGTCTGTCTGTCGTTGAAGGAGCAGGTGTTCCTAATGTTTGTACACTCTGTGTAGATAAACATTGGATCGCTAATGCTGTGTATAGGCCAATGAGAGGCTTTGAAGCAATAGGTCGGCCATGTTGGCACTCCCTAGAGGAGTAGTCCTCCATTGGAATGAATGGAATTCTATTGTATTTCAATTAGTTGTTTTTTTAACTACTTCACCATCGTTCAGTTATTTGAATTGCATGAGGTATTATTTTTTTCTCTGCACTCATTGCGCAGTTTCTCTGAAGCTAAATCCGATCAAGACCAAACTGTGCAATGTTGTAGGGTATTGAATTTTCCATTCCTTTTTTTATGTTTAGCTCACATAATATAATTGAAAACGATGCATTAAGGTGTCTGTAAAAGAATAAACATGGCAGCAACCACAAAAAAATCAATCAATCAATCAATGCAATTCTATAGCTTCCAAAATAGTTTTTACAGTGGTGGGGGAGAGCCAAGATGGAGGCATGGTGGCTTTAACACAATGGTGGGGGAGAGCCAAGATGGAGGTGCGGTGGCTTCAAAACAACGAGCCCTGTCAGTCATCTAGTGTGTGTGTGTGGTACCAGTCAAAAGTTTGGACACCTGCTCATTCCAGGATTTTTCTTTGTTTACTATTTTCTACATTCTAGAATAATAGTGAAGACCTCAAAACTATGAAATAACACATATGGAATCACGTAGCAACCAAAAAACTGTTAAACAAATCAAAATATCTTTTTTAGATTCTTCAAAAGTAGCCACCCTTTGCCTTGATGACAGTCTCAACGTCAACAGTGAAGAGGCGACTCCGGGATGCTCCTCTGTCCAGTGTCGGTGTTCTTTTTTGCCCATCTTAATCTTTCCTTTTTATTGGCCAGTCTGAGATGTCTTTTTCTTTGCAACTCTGCCTAGAAGGCCAGCATCCCGGAGTCGCCTCTTCACTGTTGACGTTGAGACTGGTGTTTTGCGGGTACTATTTAATGAAGCTGCTATTTGAGACATTCTAATGTACTTGTCCTCTTGTTCAGTTGTTCACCGGGGCCTCCCACTCCTCTTTCTATTCTGGTTAGAGCCAGTTTGCACTGTTGTATGAAAGGAGTAGTACACAGCGTTGTACGAGATCTTCAGTTTCTTGGCAATTTCTCGCATGGAATAGCCTTCATTTCTCAGAACAAGAATAGACTGATGAGTTTCAGAAAAGTCCTTTGCTTCTGGCCATTTTGAGCCTGTAATCAAATGCTGATGCTCCACAAAGATACTCAACTAGTCTAAAGAAGGACAGTTTTATTGCTTCTTAATTAGAACAACAGTTTTCAGCTGTGCTAACATAATTGCAAAAGGGTTTTCTAATGATCAATTAGCCTTTTAAAATGATGAACTTGGATTAGCTAACACAACGTGCCTTTGGAACACAGGAGTGATGGTTGCTGATAATGGGCCTCTGTTTATGGAATATCTACATAGGTGTACAATCAGCCGTTTCCAGCTACAATAGACATTTACAACATTAACCATGTCTACACTGTATTTCTGATCAATTTGATATTTTAATGGACAACATTTTTTTGCTTTACTTTCAGAAACAAGGACATTTCTAAGTGACACAACTTTTGAATGGTAGTGTAGGTATGCACGTCAGCTTTGACATCGGTTTTGCACATCGGCGTTAAACTAGACATCGGGCCGATACCGATGTTTGCATTTTTAGCTAAATTCGTCCGATTCCGATATGTTTACCGAATTATTTTTATATATATATTTTTATATATCGTGCATCCCTACATACATACTCACTCACTGGTTGGATGTGTTGCTTTCCTAGGTAGCTAGCTGAAGCATGAGGTTGATACAGTGTCTGTAGGGATGTGATGGCTATAAAATGCATGATTTGTAAATGTCATCTGAAAGGACTGTATCAAACTTCATGAATTGTTGTCAGTTAACCTTTCTAGGACACACGTTCCGCTAGCAGAACCCCTCGACAACATTCCGCTGAAAAGGCAGCGCGGGAAATTCAAAAATATTTTTTAGAAACATGTAACTTTCACACATTAACAAGTCCAATACAGCAAATGAAAGATAAACATCTTGTTAATCTACCCATCATGTCCGATTTAAAACAAATAAAATGCTTTACAGCGAAAACACATATGATTATGTTAGATCACCGCCAAGTCCAAAAAACACACAGCCATTTTCCCAGCCAAAGATAGGAGTCACAAAAAGCAGAAATAGAGATAAAATTAATCACTAACCTTTAATGATCTTCATCAGATGACACTCATAGGACATCATGTTACACTATACATGTATGTTTTGTTCGATAATGTGCATATTTATATCCAAAAATCTGTTTACATTGGCACCATGTTCAGAAATGCCTCCAAAATATCCGGAGAAATTGCAGAGAGTCACATCAAATAACAGAAATACTCATCATAAACGTTGATGAAAGATACATGTTTTACATAGAATTAAAGATACACTTGTTCTTAACCTGTTTGGGCTGCAGGGGCAGTATTGAGTAGCCAGATAAAAGGTGCCCATTTCAAACGGCCTCGTACTCAATTCTTGCTCGTACAATATGCATATTATTATTACTATTTGATAGAAAACACGCTAGTTTCTAAAACCGTTTGAATTATATCTGTGAGTAAAACAGAACTCATTTGGCACAAACTTCCTGACCAGGAAGTGGAAAATCTGAAATCGATGCTCTCTTCTAGGTCCTGCCTATAAATGGGCATGATACGTATTAGTATACATGCACGTCATACACCTTCCCCTGGATGTCAAGAGGCAGTGAGAGAAGAAATTGAGTGTTTATCTTGGTCTGAGATGGAAAAAATCCTCTTGGAATGACGTGTCACCCATTTCCTGTTTTCTGGAAAGCGCGAGGTTGGACCTGGAATTGCCTTCTGAAAAGCTTTCGTTATAGGCGACTACTATCTCCGGCTTTGATTTTATTTGATACATGTGACAATATCATCGTAAAGTATGTTTTTTCAATATAGTTTTATTAGACTATTGAAATTTATTCGGGAGGTTAGGCGTGTTGCGTTGTGTGCCTTTGTCCAGGAAGGAGAGCTTTGCGCCACTTGGCTAGTGCGCTTGCTAATTCAAGAGGGAAAAAGGACGTTCTAAATCCAAACAACGATTGTTCTTGACAAAGGACATCTTGTACAACATTCTGATGGAAGATCAGCAAAAGTAGGACCCATTTTATGATGCTATTTCATATATCTGTCGAACTGTGTACTATTAGTTTTGCGCCCAGGTTTTGGGCACTCGCTCGCCATAACGTAAGCCTTATGTCGTAATGAAGTTATTTTTAGAATTCTAACACGGCGATTGCATTAAGAACTAGTGTATCTATCATTTCCTATACAACATGTATTTTTTAGTTATGTTTATGAATAGCTATTTGGTCAGAATATGTGTCAGAAAGTGTCAGAAAAATATCTGGACGTTGTGGGAAAAAGTAGCTACGTTAGCACAATGTATAACCACTGATTTCAGCTCTAAATATGCACATTCTCGAACAAAACATAAGTGTATGTATAACCTGATGTTATAGGACTGTCATCTGATGAAGCATATCAAGGTTAGTCAAAAATTATATATCTTTTGCTGGTTTGTTACGATCGCTAACTTTTGCTGCTGGGAAATGGCTTGTGTTTCTGGCTATTGTGGTAAGCTAATATAACGCTATATTGTGTTTTCGCTGTAAAACACTTAATAAATCGGAAATATTGTCTGGAATCACAAGATGCCTGTCTTTCATTTGCTGTACACTGTATTTTTCAGAAATGTTTTATGATGAGTATTTAGGTATTTGACGTTGGTGTCTGTAATTATTCTGTCTGCTTTCGGTGCAATTTCTGATTGTAGCTGCAATGTAAACTATGATTTATACCTGAAATATGCACATTTTTCGAACAAAACATAGATTTATTGAATAACATGTTATAAGACTGTCATCGGATGAAGTTGTTTGTTGGTTAGTTTGGTTGGTTCTTGGTTAGTTAGGTTGGCTTTGTGCATGCTACCTGTGCTGTGAAAAATGTCCGTCCTTTTTTGTATTTGGTGGTGAGCTAACATAAATATACGTGCTGTTTTCGCTGTAAAACATTTTAAAAATCGGACATGTTGGCTGGATTCACAAGATGTGTACCTTTCATTTGCTGTATTGGACTTGTTAATGTGTGAAAGTTAAATATTTCTAAAAAATATATTTTGAATTTCGCGCCCTGCACTTGAAGTGGCTGTTGTCATATTGTGGCCGGCCTCGGGCTTGCAGCCAGAAGAAGTTAATGCAACCGCTGTGTCAGATTTCAAAAAAACTTTACGAAAAAAGCAAACCTTGCAATAATCTGAGACGCCGCTCAGATAGAAACAATATATCTCCGCCATGTTGGAGTCAACAGAAATACGAAATTACATTATAAATATTCCCTTACCTTTGATGATCTTCATCAGAATGCACTCCCAGGAATCCTAGTTCCACAATAAATTGTTGTTTTGTTCGATAATGTCCATTTATTTATGTCCAAGTAGTACACATATCCAAACGCTTGTGCAGGTCCAGGCGAACTTCGGGCAAACTTCAAAAAGTTATATTACAGGTCGAATAAACGTGTCAAACTAAGTATAGAATCAATCTTTAAGATGTTGTTATCATAAATATTCAATAACGTTCCAACCGGAGAATTCCTTTGTGTCTATAGAAGTAATGGAACGCAAGTCGATATCATGTGGAATGTGCATGACCAAGACCTGGCGCTCTGCCAGACCACTGACTCAAACAGCTCCCATCCGGCTCAACATCACAGTAGAAGCTTCATTCAACATTCTACAGACTGTTGACGTCTAGTGGAAGCCGTAGGAAGTGCAAACAGATCCATATCCCACTGGGATTTCAATAGGCGATGAGTTGAAAATCGACCAGCCTCAAAATCCAAACAGGAAGTGGGAATTCTTTCTCAGGTTTTGCCTGCCATATGAGTTCTGTTATACTCACAGACATCATTCAAACAGTTTTAGAAACTTCAGTGTTTTCTATCCAATAGTAATAATAATATGCATATATTAGCATCTGGGACAGAGTAGGAGGCAGTTCACTCTGGGCACGCTATTCATCCAAAGTGAAAATGCTGCCCCCTATCCCTAAAAAGTTAATGACTTTGTCAGTTCACACTACTCCAAACAAAACGTTACCTAGCTGGCTGAAATACGAGTATGAGTTTGCTTGAGTTTTGTCCCTTCAATTCAGGCTTCAATAATAACCAAAAGGTCAATGATCTTGATTGAGTAATGTGGTCCTTTGGAACATGGTTTGGGTAGGTACTAGAATTGAGAGGGAGATACCACTTCTTTATGTTGGCTATAGTCTTGAGCCAATGAGATCTCACGAGAACCATATGTTCTCAACAATAATACTTTGGATTTCAAATAGCCTTTGACATGGTCTTGGTTACCTGCAGACTAGCTTGATCTAGGCGATGGCAGTCAGAATGAAACTAGCCATCCTTGACATTGCATTGCATGATTTGTGGTCTAGAACGAACACACCCAGCCCTACTTTTACAGCAAACGCGGCTTTCCCACCTCTCTGTCAAGACTCCCATGTTCCCTCTTCCATCTCTGGGGAAGTACACGCTTCTGCGTTCCTCCCCACGCATGTAAAAGGATTGGATTGGTGTTAGCATGGGTAGGGAGTTCCATCATATTTCACCAGTCTTTTCCCTTTTAAATTCATGAACAGAAGTGAACATGTTCGTGGACACTTGGGGTTAGAAGGGCAGTCCCACTCACTATACTCAGCACCTGTTGCAGTTTGGTGGATGTAAACTCACACTGCTCACACTACTTTTGAAAAGATTGTTGTCCGTTGGCTATTTTAAATTAAAGTTTTGTGGTTGTGCAGTCAGTATTTTGGAATTGTATGCCTGTCAGCTAATCTGCTTTTTTTTTTTCTTATTTTCTCCTCTCTCCCCCCTCCCTCCTTTTCTCTTATCTCTCTTTTTTCTGTTTCTCCTCTCTATCTCTCCATGCTGTAGCCCCAGGGGATGGGTGAGCCCAGCGTCTATCATGCTGTGGTGGTGATCTTCCTGGAGTTCTTTGCCTGGGGGCTTCTTACCACACCCATGCTAACGGTAGGTTAACCCCCCCCATCAAACCCCTGAGACACCTGCTTACCATGCTGATGGTAGGTTAACCCCCCCATCAAACCCCTGAGACCACCTGCTCACTAAGCCCATGCTGACTGTAGGTTAACCCCCCCCCATCAAACCCCTGAGACCACCTGCTCACCACGCCCATGCTAACGGTAGGTTAACCCCCCCATCAAACCCCTGAGACCACCTGCTCACCATGCCCATGCTAACGGTAGGTTAACCCCCCCCCCCATCAAACCCCTGAGACCACCTGCTCACCACGCCCATGCTGACGGTAGGTTAACCCCCCCCATCAAACCCCTGAGACCACCTGCTCACCACGCCCATGCTAACGGTAGGTTAACCCCCCCATCAAACCCCTGAGACCACCTGCTCACCACGCCCATGCTAACGGTAGGTTAACCCCCCCATCAAACCCCTGAGACCACCTGCTCACCATGCCCATGCTAATGGTAGGTTAACCCCCCCCCCCCCATCAAACCCCTGAGACCACCTGCTCACCACGCCCATGCTGACGGTAGGTTAACCCCCCCCATCAAACCCCTGAGACCACCTGCTCACCACGCCCATGCTAACGGTAGGTTAACCCCCTGAGCCCACGGTCACGTCCCTAGAGTGCACTACTGTTTCCCAGGACCCATAGGGCTTATTCAGTGATGCGTACTGTAGAGCATAGGAGTAGGTCACATAGGACTGCTCACAGCTGAGCTCACCACGCCCATCCCCCCAGTAGAAACTGTAAGTAGGTAAACCACCACACAGCTGTGTCCACCTGCTCCCCTCAACTATGGAGCCTACCTAGGACTACATTACATACAGTCGTGATACAACCCATTTCCACGGTAACCACCACCACCAGCTGTTCTCTAGCTTATATTGGTCTACGTACAGTAGGGAACAGGAACACCTGTGTCTGTTCCACAAATTTACCACCGGCTAAAGCTATGACGTCTTGGGCCTAACGACACTCATGCCAATATATCCTCTAAACACCGGCTTCTCGGTCATTATCACATGAGTAAACCACCACCTGGTCTCAGGTGTGACTCACACCTGAGCCCAACTGCTCCTCTCAACTATTAAACCCACGGTTAGTGGTTACTTAGGGATACATACAGCTGGGATATACAATGCATGGTCATTGGCTACCCTGCCCATGATCACAGTAATCTACAACCCACCTTGCTACTGTATGCAAAACAAGCTTCAACAACACATGCCCACGCTAGCCCAAATGGCCATCACACCGGAGGTCAAAGCATGCAGTACGCCTCGCGCCCTGAGTTTGTCCTGACCACATTACCTGTCTGGGAGAAGAAGAAAAATCTAACTCAAGGTCCTTGTTAAAGCGTAACAATAAGGTGTGATTGATCATGATGAACCACCTGATGCAAAGCATTACATTCAGGGACTTTTCTATGCAGAAAACCATTTGGCCTGCCGCCTAAGTGTTTCGGGCCGCCTATGCCCCCCCAACTTACACATCTCAAACCAGATATAAAGTATGTAGAAGAGATAATGGATATAAATATATATTTCAATAAGATATTCTTTAAGAACTAACAATTTACCAAAATATAAGCTTGACAGTCAGAGAATCTAAAATTCCCCAAATTATTCATTCCAAAAGTATTTTGGTCATGGCCCCATTTGATTTTGTTTTAACGTTTGTGTCACTCAAATAGCATAAGCGATGGAAAGATGTGTAGAATTGCTGGAAATTTGCTTTAAAACCGCTAAATTGTCACTGTGGCCAGGTCGGTCTCTAAAATGTCAAGTCGGCGATCGCACCGTTGGCCATACCCCCGCCACGCCCACCACCTAAGCCCCATTTTGATTCAGGAAAAACCCTGACATTATGATGTTTCTCATCAGTCTCAGCTCTCTATAGGTGTCTGGCCAGCCATGTTCCACTAACCACTGAGCCAGCCCCGTTACACACCACCACTGAGCACAACAAGCTCATAAATCGCTCTGGATAAGAGTGTCTGCTGAATGACCAAAATGATAAGAGCCCTCGTCCCCCAAAAGGACCGGATTGTATATAGCATTCATAATGACTGTTTTATGTTGCATTCATACCTCCCACCCATTCCTAATTCTTTCCTAAGCCCAACCAGGGAGTGACATTTCCCAACAAACAGCTGCACTAACGGCTATGAATAATTGAATTGATAATGAAATGTTGAGTGAGCCTGATGACGCAGCCTGTTGTGTGGATGAGAGGCTCTGTGTCGGTAGGAACTAATGGACTGAATATGTAAAGGGACATCAAACAGTGTATTATTTGAACTAGGTCCCTTTCACTTTTGAAAGGGCTTATCAGAAAGCGAGGGGGGGGAGAAGTTCAGTGCAAGGTTGTTATATGGCTGAGTCCCAAATGGCACCCTATTCCCTATATAGTGCACTACTTTTGAGAAGGGCCAATAGGGCTCTGGTCAAAAGTAGTGCACTATATAGTGTCGTGGAATATTCTAATCAAGTGAGAGACTGTCATTTCTTCAAACAATCATCTTTATTTAATTATTGCAATAATGAGGCTGGTCGACCCCCTCACCCTTGAGTGTTGGCCCGAGTAACTTTACCTTTACACAAATGCAGAGTACTATATATAGCTGACACTAACAATACTCACTCGTGGTTGGTTCAACCCCTCCCATGCACACCAAGGAGCATCATAAGCCACGCTGGGTTCATCCTGTCATTATCTGCACGTGGGTTGTTGCCTTAACCCCACCCTGGATTAGTCTCCCAGATGCAAGGATGATTTTGACACAAGCAGGGATTGTTCTACTCCTTAGCTGTTAAGTTCATGTTTTAAGTATCCCTATATTTCTGTTATTACGGGTCTATCACCCAGGCAAGAGTGCGCCTTCGCGGGAAGTCTTGCTGTTAATGGACCTAGCCTGGTGTGCGATGGCTACCTTGTACTGTGTTCATACGGTATAGAAAACTTTAAACTGGAACCTTGTCGTTGTGTCACTTCGAGTTAACATAGACAATAATGTGTTTTACTAGGGATAGCTATGTAATGCAGTCTTTAACTCATTTGTCAGCTCAAGCCATCTCTGGTGACCATACGCCCAGATTGGCTGCAGGGAACTAGAGTGGAGACCATAAAAACACAGACACTAGTAGGACAGAAATGTCTTACTATTAGTTAAGTATTAATTGTTAAATGTTTAATATCAAATCAGGTAAAGATGTAATTTTTCTCTCACAATAGGGAATAGGGTGCCATTTGGGACGGGGCCTAGATTCAGGCAGATATTAACACGACTCCCCTCAATGGAAGAACTAATGAAAGAAGTAATATCAGACAAACTATATACACGTTTACTATGGCTCTAGTTACTTTTCTCCCCAACCAAACAAATGATAACCACAAACAATCTTTGAGCTACAATATTGACAGTCACAGATGTTCATTACGGCACAAGGTAGCAAAACGTTTTGCAACGTAATAGGAAAACAAGTGTTTAACTTTTTGTTATTGGACAAGTGTTAAACAAATCAAATGTATTCTTCAAAGTAAACACCCTTTGCCTTGATGACAGCTTTGCACACGCTTGGCATTCTCTCAACCAGCTTCACCTGGAATGCTTTTCCAACAGTCTTGAAGGAGATCCCAACATATGCTGAGAACTTGTTGGCTGCTTTTCCTTCACTCTGCAGTCCAACTCATCCCAAACCATCAAAATTTTTAAAAAATGTAACCTTTATTTAGCTAGGCAAGTTAAGAACAAATTCCTATTTACAATGACAGTCTTGTTCAGGGGCAGAACGGCAGATTTTTACCTTGTCAGCTCGGGGATTCGATCCAGCAACCTTTTAGTTACTGGCCCAAGGCGCTAACCACTAGGCTACCTGCCGCCCCAAATTGGGTTGAGGTCGGGTGATTGTGGAGGCTAGGTGATCTGATGCAGCACTCCATCACTCTCCTTCTTGGTCAAATAGCCCTTACACAGCCCGGAGGTGTGTTGGGTCATTGTCCTGTTGAAAAACAAAATGATAGTCGTACTAAGCGCAAACCAGATGGGATGTTATATCGTTGCAGAATGCTGTGGTAGCCATGCTGGTTAAGTGTGCGTCTTGAATTTTAAATAAATCACTGACAGTGTCGCCAGCAAAGCACCATCACACCACCACCTCCATGCTTCACGGTGGAAACCATACATGCGGAGGTCATTCGTTCACCTACTCTGCATCTCACGAAGACATGGCGGTTGGGAAAAAAAATGTCAAATTTGGACTCATCAGACCAAAGGACAGATTTCCACTGGTGTAGTGTCCATTACTCATGTTTCCTGGCCCAAGCAAGTCTCTTCTTATTGGTGTCCTTTAGTAGTGGTTTCTTTGCAGCAATTCAACCATGAAGGCCTGATTCACGCAGTCTCCTCTGAACAGTTGATGTGTCTGTTACTTGAACTCTGTGAAGCCTTTATTTGGACTGCAGTCCGAGGCGCAATTAACTCTAATGAACTTATCCTCTGCAGTAGAGCGAGGTAACTCTGCGTCTTCCTTTCCTGTAGCGGTCCTCATGAGAGCCAGTTTCATCATAGAGCTTGATGGTTTTTGCGACTGGACATGAAGAAACTTTCAAAGTTATTAATTTTCCCGATTGACTGACCTTGGTCTTAATGATGGACTGTCTTTTCTTTTTGCTTATTTGAGCAGTTCTTGCAATAATATGGACTTAGCTCTATTTGGTTAAAAAAACATTCTGTATACCACCCCTAACTTGTCACAGCACAACTGATTGACTCAAACACATTAAGGAAAGAAATTCCACAAATTAACTTTTAACAAGGCACACCTGTTAATTGAAATGCATTCCAGGTGACTCAAGAACCTGGTTGAGAGAATGCCAAATGTGCAAAGCTGTCAAGGCAAAGGGTGCCTGCTTTGAAGAATCTCAAATATAAGATATATTTTGATTTAACACTTTTTTTGGCTTACATAATTCCATATGTGTTGTTTCATAGTTTTGATGTCTTCACTATTATTCTAGATTGTAAAAAATAAAGCAAAACCATTGAATGAGTAGGTGTGTCCAAACTTTTGACTGGTACTCTCAGAGCAAAAAGCAAGCCATGAGGTCGAAGGAATTGTCTGTAGAGTTCCGAGACAGGATTGTGTCGAGGCACAGATCTGGGGAAGGGTACCAAAACATTTCTGCAGCATTGAAGGTCCCCAAGAACACAGTGGCCTCCATCATTCTTACATGGAAGAAGTTGAGAACCACCAAGACACTTTCTGGAGCTGGCCGCCCGGCCAAACTGAGCAATCAGGGGAGAAGGGCCTTGGTCAGGGAGGTGACCATGAATCCGATGGTCACTCTGACAGAGCTTGAGAGTTCCTCTGTGGAGATGGGAGAAAGTTCCAGAAGGACAACCATCTCTGCAGCACTCCACCAATCAGGTCTTTATGGTAGAGTGACCAGACGGAAGCCACTCCTCAGTAAAAGGCACACAACAGCCCGCTTTGTTTGCCAAAGGGTACCTGAAGACTCGCAGACCATGAGAAACAAAAAATCACCTGTTTTCGCTTCATCATTATGGGGTATGGTGTGTAGATTTGTTACGGTACAGCCTTTTTCCCCTCAATGTGGAAAAGGTTAAGGGGTCTGAATACTTTCCGAATGCACTGTAAAGTTCCATAAATGTTTTAAACTGGTACCGAGGGACCTTCAGGTGAGGCATGTTGGCATCAGAGCAAAACATCCGACATGTTCGGGAGAGTCACACAGGTCATATCAGTGTGTAACCCAAACTGTTTGGACGCTACAGACAGAAGTTGGCAGATCAGCTGTACCGACTTCAGACGAGTCCCAAGACACTTGTGGAATGGAGAACACCATCGTGTATGTGAGTCATCTTTTCATAGAGGGGTCAAAATAGTTTTTTGGCCAAACTGTTCGGCCGCTACAGACTATTTTGTGAGAAGACCGGTTTTCGGGATGTCTCATGGACTGACAAACACCGCTGTAACTGTCACCTTTCGGATTTTTTTTTAAAGGGGATTTTTGTATTATGCTAATTCGATTTTGGCAGGGGTGCGGACATTGCCTTATTAAGCGAATCAATGTGATCAGTAGATCTGGCACCTGTTTAATGGCTACATTACGTTAATGATGATGAGCAGGCTGCAGACTTTACACATTTTAAATGAGCCCAAGGCCAACCTTGCGTACCACGATATGCATCAGGTCAAGCATTTTGGTACGTCTAATACATTTAAATATTGAGGCAGGGTCCTAGTGAGATCATGTTGCTGTAGGTTAGTATCATCGCATTATCACATTTCAAAGTCATACATTTTTTTTATTACAAATAATCAATGATTCAACCTGTTTGTGCCCAGTGCGTCGACTCTCTACCAATGCGATGAAGAGGATCTTGCGTATTATTTGAAACTTCTGTTTTACTGTTGATCAGCAATTTCTGCATTTTAAGCTGATTGGCCACTCCTTTTTAAGGGCCACAAAATAACAATGGGAATTAAATGTTTTCTCAAGTTGATTATTATAATACGATTATTGTTATGGTAACAGTAAATGCAAATAACAATCTAGTAATCGTTACTCTTAATGTTGTAAACACTTCTATGATATTATATGAAGGCTAAACTTTTTTTCCTTTTTTAAAATATATTGTTAAACCCATTTCCTAGGATTTCCTCCTAATTAAATGTTTTACCATCTTCATTGCGGGACTTTTATTTTGAAGGGACTCACCGAGGTCACGGCCTTAATCTTTCTTCTCAAGGTTTGTATTGAGTCCATGTCCTCCTAACCAATACTCAGACCCTGGCTGTGTCAGAAAGGGAACATTATTCCCTATATAGCACACTACTTTTTGACCAGGGCTCGTAGGGAATAGGGTGGTACCATTTAGGATGCAATCCGTCCTGTCTGACTCAATATGCACAGGGTCATGTTCCTACTGGTGTCAATGACCCCTCCCTCACTTGTTCTCAAGCTGTGCCCCCCCCCATCTCAAATACTATAGAATTTTTTTTAACTGCATGGCATTGATTTAGCCCATGTATTTGGACTGCCATGCCTGACTTCTGACCTCTGTGCATTCGAGGGAAATGATACAATGTGCCTGCTTGCCTCAGTGTGTTTCGGTGACCTTCCTTAGACCTCCCTTCAGTTAACAATGAAACAAAACGTTGTACTTTAAAAGATAGCTAACTTTACACAGTGTGCTGGAGTCCCCTTCGACCTTTCTACCTCCGTTTTTAGTTTCTGTGACCTAACTATTTGTTATCTTCGATGCAGAAAGGTCACGATCAAATAATGAAGTGGATATTGTGTAATGCGTATTTTCCTGTGCTGTAGTTTGACTAACTGTTGACCTAAGTTAAATTTTTTAAATAGTTGTCATTTAGCAGACTCTTTATCCATAGCGATTTACAGTTTGTGCATTCATCTTAAGATGGCCACATGTCGTAGTAAAGTACATTTATCTTCAAAGTAACCATCAGCAGTGTCAAAGGGCATTCTGTTTTGGGGGGGGGAGAGTTACTGTTGTGAAGACCAGTCACCTTAGGTCATAAGTCTGTTACCCTGTACTAATACAGACACAACAGTTATTTTTGTTTTGTCTCTTTAAAAAAAAAAAAAATCGATATTGTGAAAGTGAATGCATGAGTACTTTCCTCTGCTTTAGTTTGACTAACACTGAAGTGTTAACACGGTACTGTGTGGGTTATCTTACTGTAGGCTACTGTGTGGACACAACAGTTGAGGTGTTATCTGTGTTTGTTTCCCAGGTCTTACATCAAACATTCCCTCAACACACATTCCTGATGAATGGGCTTATTCACGGTGTCAAGGTAAGATAACGACAGTTTACAGCGGCCTAGCCTGTTGCAGTCTAGCCTGTAGCTAGGACACTCGTTAGGTAAACTCACCATGTTCCATTTTAATCTCCGGTTGTTTATGTAGTTGGGTGTGTAGATGCTGTTAATCTCTTGTTGACTGTGTAGTGGAGTGTTTCAATGATGTTAACCTCAGGTTATCTGTGTAGATGTTGTTAACCTCAAGTTAGGTGTGTCTGTGTAGATGTTGGAAGGTGGGAGTGTGTATGCCTAGTATAGTAGGTTGTATCATGGGAAAGGATGGACTACTGGACTAGAGCCACAAACAGTACGTGTGAAGGATTGTCCATGTTAGTTAACTGTTACTCATTATTTCAGTGCCCAGATCACCACGGTCTCATTCCTCTCCCTCTCTCCCCTAGGGTATTCTGTCGTTCCTGAGTGCTCCTCTGATTGGTGCGCTATCAGATGTATGGGGTAGGAAGTCCTTCCTGCTGCTAACGGTCTTCTTCACCTGCGCCCCCATCCCCCTCATGAAGATCAGCCCATGGTGAGAACACGCGCACACACACTACATCACTATGGGCTGTGATTGTGCAGAGCCAGATGAATATTTAATTTTTTTAAGCATGGTTAACTTCAAGTGTGTAGAGACATAAAGGTGTTTTAAAGATGCACTATGCAGAAATCGCGCCGCCATTTCCTGGTTGCTACAATTCTAATAGTTCTAATTTCAGTTTGTGACAAGCAAGTAACGTAAACTCACCCCATTCCGTACAAATGTGTGCAACCGCAACATTCAAACGAGGCTACAAAGAAAACGAATGGGACTGTAGCGACTGTGTTGACTTCAAAATCTGGGGTGTGAACTACGTTTCTATTCAAGCGTTGATCGACATGGTAATGGCTCTATAATATTGGAGAAAGGTAGAGAACTGACCCTCCGTTACATCGTGGCGTGTCATGTCGTAACGTACAGCACGCATAAAGCAACTATTTCTGTCTTACAATCTCTCTCCACCAGGTGTAGCACTTCTCTCATCCTTTAAAAACAAGAAATGGACAGTGACTGGGGTAAGGGGGGGATACCTAGTCATTTTTTGTGTCATCCTTGCATGCGATCATCATTCTCAAAGCCGCTGTTTACTTCTTCTAAGATCACTTTAGCACCGCCCTAAAAACCTGACTCAAATTCGACACAAACCTTCAAATAGGTATGTAATCACACATTATATAAACTCTTTATAGTGTTTTATTTACATTTTAGAGGCGATAAGGTGAGAAGTTGGACAGATCGAGTGAAAAAAAGCCATTTTCCCACACGACATCTCTCCTTCTCACTATCACGCATTAGTTTCGCTTCCCCACCCGCCATTTGTACAAAGACCCGACGGGGCTCATTGCCTTCTTGAATCATGTAGAAACGGGCAGCGTGCGGGTCATGTAATTGATTCTGTTGGAGAAATTATGCTTTACAATGGTATTGACATTACAGTTGATCTGGAAGTATTACGTTTTTGGGGCGCTAAAATAACGTCAATTGTACAGACCAAGGCGATGTACAAAAGTGAGTGAGTTTACGTTATAGTATAGGGCCTTCAAACTCAACTCTGGACATCGAAGCCAGTTCCACTGCATTTTTGTTCATTGTTTCCCTCTAATTAGGAACTGATTTAGACCTGGGACACCAGGTGTGTGTGTGCAGTTAATTATCAGGTAGAACAGAACCAGCAGCCTCCGGACCTCATAGGATAAGAGTTGAGTACCCCTGGTGTAGAGAATCATTGTACCATCCAAAACCGCTGTGAAATACATTTTCATAACCAAAACAACTGTATTTTCACCCGTTTGAAGCTGGTGTACAAAACCGAAAGTAAAAGACGCGTGAACGGGAAGCATAGAAACAGCGCACATAGACCAGATCTACCACTTCTTAGACTTGCTTTCAATGTGACTGACAGATCTATAACACACACTTCTATGTGCATTGGGTCGGGTCATCCAAGAAGTTACATATTGCAGCTTTAAGTTCAAGAGTAGATTAAGCAACTGCCCCCGTATCGCTGCCCCCGTATCGCTGCCCCCGTATCGGTCGCTTCCATGTGGTTCAACAGGACCTCCACTGTAGTGGTATCCACAGTCACAATAGAGCAATACAGACTTGCTAACATATCACCTGACTCATCTCTTCTCCTCCCTCCAATCACCTCCTTCCCGTCCTCTCTTCAGGTGGTACTTTGCAGTCATTTCCATGTCTGGTGTGTTTGCCGTCACCTTCTCTGTGATCTTTGCGTATGTGGCGGACATCACGGCAGAACACGAGAGGAGCACAGCCTACGGATTGGTGAGGAGGGAAACTAAATAACAACCTAGATGGACATCCTATCAGTGTTATTTTTGCTGTTTTATATATATGCGACTAGAAGGCCAGCATCCCGGAGTCGCCTCTTCACTGTTGGCGTTGAGACTGGTGTTTTGTGGGGTCTATTTAATGAAGCTGACAGTTGAGGACTTGTGAGCCGTCTGTTTCTCAAACTTGACACTCTAATGTACTTGTCCTCTTGCTCAGTTGTGCACCGGGGCCTCCCACTCTTTCTATTCTGGTTAGAGCCAGTTTGCGCTGTTCTCTTAAGGGAGTAGTACACAGCGTTGTATGAGATCTTCAGTTTCTTGGTAATTTCTTGCATGGAATAGCCTTCATTTCTCTGAACAAGAATAGACTGACGAGTTTCAGAAGAAAGTTCTTTGTTTCTAGCCATTCTGAGCTTGTAATCGAACCCACAAATGCTGATGCTCCAGATACTCAACTAGTATATAGAAGGCCAGTTTTTTTTTTATTGCTTCTTTAATCAGGACAACAGTTTTCAGCTGTGCTAACTTAATTGCAAAAGGGTTTTCTAATGATCATTTGGCATTTTCAAAATGATAAACTTGGATTAGCTAACACGATATGCCATTGGAACACAGGAGTGATGGTTGCTGATAATGAGCCTCTATACGCCTATTTAGATATTCCATAAAAAAATCTGCTGTTTCCAGCTACAATAGCCATTTACAACATTAACAATGTCTGCACTGTATTTCTGATCAATTGATGTTATTTTAATGGACAATTTCTTTTGCTTTTCTTTAAAAAACAAGGACGTTTCTAGGTGACCCCAAACTTTTGAATAATATACACTCCTGATTTAAGAATGACTCCAGTTCTCCTTCTCAGTTCTCCCTCTTCTCCTGTCCTCCCCTCTACCATTCTCTCTCCCCCCCCCCCCCCCCACCCTTCAGGTGTCCGCTACCTTTGCAGCCAGCCTAGTGACGAGCCCGGCCATTGGAGCGTACCTGTCGGAGACGTACGGTGACACCCTGGTAGTGATCCTGGCTACGGCCATCGCCCTGCTGGACATCATTTTCATCCTGGTGGTTGTCCCCGAGTCGTTGCCTGAGAAGATGAGACCAGCCTCCTGGGGAGCACCCATCTCCTGGGAGCAGGCTGACCCCTTCGCTGTGAGTACTATACTATATAGTATACTACCTCCTAGGAGCAGGCTGACCCCTTCCCCTTCACATAATTTTCATTAGGAATGTAGTACAGTAAAAGTTGTCAAATATTAATAGTAAAGTCCAGATACCCCCAAAAATTACATACATAAGGGACATCTGAGACGGGAGCCGTATGGTCGGTGAAGAAAGTCCCATTGCAAATGTACGGTCCCTTACCTGACGTCCGGCGACGTCGCAGAAAATCGCGGACGGCGTCGGGCCGGGGGCGGCGGAGAGCTCTTTCAGGAAGTCACCCAAAAAAAACGTCTCGGACTTTCGGTTTCCGTTTTATAAAAATGACACATTTTTGACTTTTTTCCGCATTCTCGAAAATTCCCACAAGGGGGAAAATAAATCATATTGCAAGCGCACGTGGCAAACGAGCGCGGCCTTTTCTCCTAAACTGAAAATATTTCGAAGACGAAACTCGGCGAGCGTAGGTTTGGAGTAATGGGCAGTTGGCCCCGAACGAGATGGCGTCGAGACCTCGGCGCTTTTTGAGTTATGGTCATTTTTCTGGGATTAAAGGGTTAAAACGCAAGTAGGGTGCTAATTTGACCGCTTCATGTCAAAGTACATAAGCATACGGTGTCAGGAAAAAAAGAACCAGCCATTTATCTATCGTAATTTAAGAGAAATCGTACATTGACCGTTTGGTGATGTTCACAAAGAGGATTTTTTTTTTCAAAAAATTCACAGATCCAGTTGCAGTGTGTTCAGACGAACATTTTTAAAGTGAGTCTCGAAGCTCTGCGAGAATCCTGTGATTTTATGTGATTTTATGAAATAAAACACACTCATTTAACCCTCTTTAAATAAGTCAGTTCTTAACATAAAGACTTAAAACTCAATATTATATAAGAGCCTACCCCGAGGAGGGTATGTGTCCACTTTCAGCTTCCTATGTCAACTGGAAGTACCTTAAAATGGTGCCATAGGGTCAGGTTTGAAGGGTAATAAGGTCAGATCTTTTCAAAACTTCACTTGTGTGATTAGACAACCCTCATGAACTGTAATCAGTCATTTTTCCCAACAGATGTCAAAGAAAAGCTCTCTCACACAAACACACACACACAAAAAGGAAGGATGGAGTGAAAAAGTACGGTGCTTAAAGACACACAAAGCCTGCAATGGCATTACTATTATCTCCAGGCCGTGCCGAGTTCAACGAGATGCCCCGCTTGACCGTAGCTCGCTCGGTCTGAGCGCAGCGACCGTTACAAGAAGACGGACACGAATGACCCTTTGACCTCAATGTCAATTTTATTTGCTTTTGGGAGACAGAGAGAGAACCGTTAAGGTTAGAAGCACAATTTGACCTCAGGAATGTTCTTAAGGTCCTCCCGATCTGTGCAAGCCTAACCTTGACCTTGTGGCATTAACCCTTGACAGTTAAAAGAAGGTGTTTACATCAAACAGTTTACAATGACATGTCTCCCCATTGGAATGCATTGACTGCACCTCTAAATTCAACCTGAAGCCTATGTGGGTTATGAATGTCTTATGAACCTGTCTTTGATGACAGTCCATCAGGCCACCATGAGGTCTACCTGTGTCGATTCTAAGCTTCCTGGAGCAACCGGAAGTGGTTAAAATCACCCTAAAAGTGTTTGCAATACCCAACCTGCAGTTTGAGAGAAATAGTGCATTCAGCCCTATGTAAATCAGTCAATTTTTAACATACAGACTTAAAACTCAGGATTCTGTAACAGCATACTCCAGTGAGTAAATGTGTTTACTTTCAGCTTCCTGTGCCAACCGGAAGTGCCATAATTGGTGTCAAATGGGCTGTTTTGAAGGGTTAAAAATGTCAAATCTTTCCAAAACTTCATATTTGTGATTAGGCAACCCTCCTGAACTGTAAATCAGTCATTAGTCCCATCAGATTTCAAAGAAAATTTTACACACCCACACAGAAATGATGGAGGGACACACTGAGGGGCTAAGAGGCAGACAGTGCATGTAGTAGTTACTTTTGTTTGAACTTTTAAAGAACCGTCAGACCTAGAGTTCTGAAACTTTGGAAACCTGTTCTAGACCTCAGGTTGATTGTGCACGGTGAGTTATGTGGCTCTAGAAGGTTCTCAGACCGATAAACAGCCTCGTGTATTTGCAATGTTTTCAATTCATTTTAAGCTCAACGAAACTGACGACATTTAGAAAAGTCCCAGAGTCTCAAGACTAGGTGCATTGAAACCGGCTCGGCTCATAGAGACAGACCCCAACATGTCTGTTTGATTGCTCATTCAAGGACCCCGTAGCAAGGCAATGAAAAAAGTGGATTTTCAGCACCAATTAAGGTATTGCTCGGGCACCGAATGACCTATCGAGCCGAAACTTGGGATTCGAGGTCGCCTCACATAGGGCTAAACATAATGTGAGAACTGGACCCGCAGCTAGAACATAACTACGTATTATTTGTTTTATTATGGTTTAAATGGAAGGCGCTGTGAATTTTGGGCCTGCTCTGAAATATGTTATAGTTGGCTTCTAAAGGAGTTGGAAAAAGTGAATTTGGTGTCAGATGGTATCAGTTTGGTGTCTGAAAATATCCAATTGACTGATGGACACTGACTTGCTAGTTGACTTTTGTGCATTTGCAATATGTTTCAACGGGAGGGTACCATCACCAAAATCGACATGATGAAATTTCACGTAACGAGCGATGGAGAGGAACCACTATCACTGCCCGGCCATCCTGAGGTCATCAGGACGTTGACTTTTGTATTTCTAAAGTATTTAAAGAATGCACGTTACATTTGCAATATGATTCAACATCACATCATATTGCAAATCTAACGTGCATTTGCAATGTGCTTCAACAGTGAAAAACATCACATCATATTGCAAATGTAACGTACATTCTCTTAAATACTTTAGAAATGCAAAAGTGAACGGCCTGATGACCTCAGGATGGCCGGGCAGTGATAGTGGTTCCTCTCCATCGCTCGTTGTGTTAAATTTCATCATGTCGCTTTTTGTGATGGTACCCCCCTGTTGAAACATATTGCAAATGCACAAAAGTCAACTAGCAAGTCGGTGTCCATCAGTCAATTAGACATATTTAGACACCAAACTGATACCATCTGACACCAAACTCACTGTTGGTGAGTTTTTTGTATTTCTAAAGTATTTAAATAATGCACGTTACATTTGCAATATGATGTGTTGAATCATATTGCAAATGTAACAGTGTGTGTTATGTTTGCAATATGATTCAACAGTGTGTTATGTTTGCAATATGATGTGATGTTTTTCACTGTTGAATCATATGCAAATGTAATGTGCATTCTTTAAATAAACCCTATGTGGGTTATGAATGTCTTATGAACCTGTCTTCAATGACAATCCATCAAGCCACTATGAGGTCTACCTGTGTTGATTCTAAGCTTCCTGGAGCAACCGGAAGTGATAAAATCACCCTAAAAGTGTTTTGCCATACCCAACCAGCAGTTTGTGATATATAGTGCATTCAACCCTGTGTAAATCAGTCAGTTCTTAACGTATAGACTTAAAACTCAGGATTCTGTAAAAGCATACCCCGATCAGGATAGGTATTTACTTATAGCTTCCTGTGCCAACCGGAAGTGCCTTAAAATGGGGTCATAGGTGCTGTTTCAAAGGGTTAAAAAAGTCAGATCTTTCCAAAACTTTAAGTGTGTGATTAGGCAACCCTCATGAAGTGTAAATCAGTCATTTCTCTAAACAGATGTCAAAGAAAAGCTCACACACACACACACACAGACACACACAGCAAGGATGGAATGAAAAAGTATGGTGCTTAAAGACACACAGAGCCTTAAATGCTTTTAGGGGGGATCCAGACTTCCATACCCGCTCTGGGAGCACTATACTACGGGCAAAAATAAATGGGTGCTGGCCTGAGTGATTTATGGAGGTTTTCAAAAAAAGTCAAAAAATATTCTGTTTTGGGTTATCACGCACGATTTTCAATACAGTTTTAAATGCTTCATTTTGGCCTTTTAAAAAAAAAATGTTATTTTCGACTATGAAGGGGGTGATACGTTTTTTCCAAATTTGACATTTTTGACTTTTGACTTCCTATGAAATCACATTCCAAATGCACAAAACATATTTCTTAAGTACAAATAAAAATGTCAAAAAAATTATGTTAATAAAATTTGACAAGTATTTTCATACAGTTCTTACACATGTGTAATTGACATAAAACTCGAAAGAATTTCGAAAAACGGTCCAGAAAGCACTTTTTTAAGGGGGTGATAAGTTTTTGCCAAAACTTTCAAAATCTCAATTTTACTCTTGGGTCTTGACTTGCGTTACAAAAGGCCTATGAAAAATTTAGATAGAACACACTCGCCCACTATAGGAATTTTGGAGTGTTACACAGCTCATTTGCAGCATGGCATTTGCCATCAACTTTGGATGAAACACCGCCAGAAATAGTGTATTTGTCCATCGTGTATATGCTGCGCCCGGTGCCAATAACTTGCCATGTTATTTTGTACAATTGGGGGGGGACTTCCCTTACTTAAGTAATACTTTTACTTTGGTACTGTACACCACTGCAATGTTGTCATTAGCTAGCAAAGTTAGTCTAAAATAGCTAGCAATGCTATCTCAAATCTCTCCTCAATATAAGCTAGATAGCCAACTGCATCTAAAGTCAATCTCGCGACATCAAAATGATGACAAGGTTTTCCTACTAATTATTTGCATTCTTTAGAATTGTCATTGTGTTTTCAAGCTATGGTAATGCTCTTTGGATGGAATCGTCATCAGCGCCTAATGAGGATGCATTGAGTAGACTGCTCAGTTGGGCATCAGTAATAAAACGACCATTCAAGACAATATTGGTGCGGCTATGAATTATGTAATTTTGCTGAATTACCGTTCTGCCTGAGGGGAGCCTCCAACTCTAAGGAACAGGACAACCGATCTGTGTTTGACAACAAAATGTATCTGAATGTAATTTATTTTATGTCCCCTCTCCAGTCTCTGCGGAAGGTGGGCCAGGATTCCACGGTGCTTCTCATCTGCATCACAGTGTTCCTGTCTTACCTACCTGAGGCCGGACAATACTCCAGCTTCTTCCTCTATCTCAGACAGGTACTGACAACACCTAGACACACCCCCTCCAGGGTTCTCCAACTGGCGGCCCGCGTGTGATTTTTATTTGGCCCCTAGAGTTTTCTGAGCAATAAAAAAAAACATTTTTTATTTTTTTTTACTTGATCAGGTTTTACACAGACAACAAAACAAACTGTACCACACAGACGGAGTCCTGGGAGTTAAGTAAAAATACACAACAAATTATAGAAAAATTTGCAGTTGTAAAATAAAAAGACAGCAGTAAGATTTATATGGCATTTATGGGAGGTTTTCTACATATGACCATAATGGTGACTATATTTTCCAGAACTTCTCAGTATTCTCATGCAGGTCAAAAGTTAGCTTTTTTTCTGGGGGTATAATAGCAGGAGCCTGAAAGCCACATCCTCGCAGACAGTATTTCAGGTGTGGACATCAACAGCAAAATAAATATTTTAACAAGATAGACAAGAGTATTAAACAGATGTTCAGAAGAGTCAGGATCAAATACAATGTTAGTCAAAATAAAGAAGTTATAGGTTTGGTGAAAGAGCATATTGTCTAAGATCTTCTGAATCTGTAAATGAACCTCCTCCCATTAAGACTGGATTCTGTTACAGTCCCAAAATACATGCGCAAAGGTGCCAGTATCTGGTTGACATTTTGAAACGAATGAAGGCAAACCGGTGTAAACTAGGTTCTATGAAATAATTTAGCTTATAGAGGTGGTTTTGGGGCAAGACCCTTTCACAGATAGCAGTCCAGTCCTCATCACCAAATGCACTCAATGTTTCTCTTCCAAAATATGTCTCAATATGTCAGATTAAATCCCTCCGAGCAGTACAATTTGAAATGTTTTTTTTCAACCACAGTAATTTGAAAACATAGTTTACCCACTTTAATTAGGCAAGTCGGTTAAGAAAAAATTCTTATTTACAATGACAGCCTAGGTACAGTGGGTTAACTGCCTTGTTCAGGGGCAGAGCGACAGTTTTTTTTTTTACCTTGTCAGCTCGGGGATTCGATCTTGCAACCTTTCGGTTATAAGTTACGCTCTAAACACTAGGCTACCTGCCGCCCTGCCCGATTTAAGGGCAATCGGTGACCAGAGTGATAAATGGTCTGGATTTTCTAAGTATCTCCTTGCATTTTTCCAAACTGAGTGTATTACATACTATAAAATGGTCAGATAAGGCCTGCATTATGGATTATGGCCCATGGATGACATGCTGTAGATTCCATCCCAATCCGAAGTGAGTCACGTCTGTCTAGGCACCAACAAGTGATTGATGTGAGCAGGCCAATGATATAGTAGAGCCCTCTCAAGTCCTTAGGCTTAATTAGTTTGGTTAATTTGATTCTAGGTTTCTTATTTATTCCAGATATATTTAGAGATACTGGCCTTTAAAAAATAAAATAAAAAACACTTTTGGGAAGATTTGAGGGTATTTTCATCCATATTGGGTGAACCATTTAGACATTTCAGAACATTTTGTACTTTAGTCCCACCCCATTTTAGGGGACCAAAAGTATTGGGACAAATTCATTTGTGTATTAAAGTAGTCAAAAGTTTAGTATTTGATCCCATATTCATAGCACACAATGACTACGTCAAGCTTGTGACTCTACACATTTGTTGGATGCAGTTGCTGTTTTTTTTGGTGGTTTCAGATTATATTGTGCCCAATAGATATGAATGGTAAATAATGTATTGTCATTTTGGAGTCACCTTTATTGTCAATAAGAAATAGAATATGTTTCTAAACACTTGTAAACTAATGTGGATGCTACCATGATTACAGATAATCCTGAATCGTGATGAGTGAGAAAGAGTAGAAGATCATAACCCCAAAACATGTGAATCCTCTCACCATTACAATAACAGAGGAGGTTATCATTTTTGCGGGGGGTATAATGTTTGTGAGTCTAACTTTCTCACTCATAATTATTCACGATTCATTTAGGATGATCTGTAATCATGGTAAGATCCGCATCAAACCAACTCCTAGCTTCAACCCCTAACATCTAGCCTCAACCCCTATTTTGGTGGGTAGATTCAGTGATGCATCAGCACATTTATAGTGGAGAGAAGTCCATTCTTCCCACGCAGGAAAGTTCAGAGTACAAAAATAATACAATGTGGTCTGCTTCATATATGTGAATTCACTGGCTGTGGGGAGTTCCAATGGCAGGCCTCTGAACAAACTCCTTAGAATGTGGCCAAGTAGGGCTACTGTTTTTATAGTGTCAACAACATGGTCTGGTATGTCCCCAGTTAACTACAGTTAGCGAACTAGTCAGCCAGCAGGGCTCAGCACTGCGACCCCAAACTCTCGCATATGTCACACTGCCCTTTGACAAGGCAGTGTGACACCAGTTTATTTATTTATTGCTCGTAGGTTGCCAGTGAAATATATGTAGCTGGTTGCATTCGTTTTTGTTCACAATTTTACTTTTTTGTTTTTTATTCAAACAGCAATGGGTACTCAAGCCAGGTATTCAAAAAGTTTGGTTCGAAGTGTTGGTTGAGTCTTTGATATTCCCAATCCAGTCGTGCTGTTTTGAATGAACATCTCTAAAGGCTTTCCCAAATAAATGTTGACTGCAAAGTAGGCCAACCTGGCAGAATTATATCGTGATCATTTGTATTAATCGGATGGCATTTGTTTTGCAAACTCTGCTATCACATGTAGCCTAAATTGTACAGTGCTAGCCAATCACAATGGTCATTTGCTAGGCGCATAATTGAGTTAAAGGGCAACCACACCATCTGTGTTGTATTGTTCCCAGACCTGAAAGTAGTCTCCTGAAGCATTGTTGTGAACTTAGAACTTACATTTTTTTGTAATTATTTTTTTTGTGTGTGAATACATGGGTAAAAAATAGGATGACTCGGAAACCTGGAAAAATAAAACTGTGAAAAGGAGTTTACCAAAAGATAAAACTGATTTTATAGGGCCCTACAACTGTAGTGACTGTTCAAAATAACTAACAATAAAACCCTCTTCGAGATTGAGCAAAGGTTTTATTTTAATCCCTCCAAACAATCAATGTGTAAGATGGTGCCGACAGACATGGCAGCTCTGCTTCTAGCTCCTAAGCAACTTTGCAGTATTTTGTTGTGTTATTTCTTACAAAAAACATTCTGGGCTAGTAATGTGTTAATACATACAGCTGGAAATAACTTTTGGATATCAGTGGTGGTAACTCACCAGCACTACGACAAGGAATTCTCCCGATACTCCGACGGCCCTCAATGAACTACACTGGACTTCATGCAAACTGGAAACCACATCTCCTGAGGCCACATTTATTGTAGCTGACAATTTTAATAAAGCAAATATGGGGGAAAAGCTACGGAAGTTTTATCAACACATTGACTGTAGTACTCTCTTATGAAAAACACTAAACCACTGCTACTCACCTTTTTCGAGATGCCTACAAGGCCTCCCCCGCCCTCCCTTTGGCAAGTCAGATCACGACTTGCTCCGCCCTTCCTATAGGCAGAAACTCGAACAGGAAGTACCTGTGCTAAGGACTATTCAACGCTGGTCTGACCAATCAGAATCCACGCCTCAAGATTGTTTTGATCACGCTGACTGGGATATGTTCCAGGTAGTCTCTGAGAATAACATTGATGAATACACGGACATGGTGACTGAGTTCATCAGGAAGTATATAGGGGATGTTGTTCCCACTGTGACTATTAAAACCTACCCAAACCAGAAACCGTGGCTAGATGGCAGCATTCGTGCCAAACTGAAAGCATTTAACCATGGCAAGGTGACTGGGAATATGGCAGAATACAAACAGTGTAGTTATTCATTCCGTAAGGCAATCAAACAGGCAAAACAAAATGGAGTCGCAAAATAACGGCTCCGAGACGTATGTGGCGGGGTCTACAGACCATCACAGATTACAAATGGAAAACGATCTATGTCGCGTGGTTTAGCTTGCTCCCAGACAAGCTAAACCACTTCGCCCGCTTTGAGGATAACACAGTGCCACCGACGCGGCCCGCTCCCAAGGACTGTGGGCTCTCGTTTTCCGTGGCCCACGTGAGTAAGACATTTAAATGCGTTAACCCCCGCAAGACTGCCGGCCCAGATGGCATTCCTAGTCGCGTCCTCAGACCAGCTGGCTGGAGTGTTTACAGACATATTCAATCTCTCCCTATCGCAGTCTGCTGACCCCACTTGCTTCAAGATGTCCACCATTGTTCCTGTACCCAAGAAAGCAAAGGTAAATGACTATCGCCCCGTAGCACTCACTTCTGTCATCATGAAGTGCTTTGAGAGGCTAGTTAAGGATCATATCACCTCTACCTTACCTGACACCCTAGACCCACTTCCATTTCCAGTTCACCCACGACTGCGTGGCCACGCACGTCTCCAACTTGAAGACGACACAACAGTAGTAGGCCTGATTACCAACCATGATGAGACGGCTTACAGGGAGGAGGGGAGGGTCCTGGTGGAGTGTTGCCAGGAAAATAACCTCTCCCTCAATGTCAACAAAATGAAGGAGCTGGACTTCAGGAAACAGCAGGCTCCTGCACATTTGTGGCCTGCTGGAGGTCATTTGCAGGGCTCTGGCAGTGCTCCTCCTTGCACAAAGGCGGAGGTACCGGTCCTGCTGCTGGGTTGTTGCCCTCCTACGGCCTCCTCCACGTCTCCTGATGTACTGGCCTGTCTCCTGGTAGCGCCTCCATGCTCTGGACACTACGCTGACAGACACAGCAAACCTTCTTGCCACAGCTCGCATTGATTTGCCATCCTGGATGAGCTGCACTACCTGAGCCACTTGTGTGGGTTGTAGACTCCGTCTCATGCTACCACTAGAGTGAGAGCACCGCCAGCATTCAAAAGTGACCAAAACATCAGCCAGGAAGCATAGGAACTGAGAAGTGGTCTGTGGTCACCACCTGCAGAATCACTCCTTAATTGGGGGTGTCTTGCTAATTGCCTATAATTTCCGCCTTTTGTCTATTCCATTTGCACAACAGCATGTGAAATTTATTGTCAATCAGTGTTGCTTCCTAAGTGGACAGTTTGATTTCACAGAAGTGTGATTGACTTGGTGTTACATTGTGTTGTTTAAGTGTTCCCTTTATTTTTTTGAGCAGTATATATATATATATATACATAGGATAGATCATACATCAATTACTAATCATGTCATGAAAAGTCCCTGGTGGACTAATCCGATATGACGGCTAGTTACACAAAGGAAAGGGGTTGGGTTTGAATGAAAGAGCGGGAAGACTGAGGGACAAAGGGATTGGGTCTATCGGACCTTGAGAAGCTATGCTACCGTAAATACAATCTTATGCATTCTAATAACCGCCCCTTCAGAAAAGGAAAATGCAAGATATTTACTCTGAGCTGCTCTTCGATAAATGGGTTGAGTATGGAAGACTGGTTTGCCCAGCAGAGATCGCCATTGTCCTTTTGAAGAATCTTTCTGATCGTAGTGTTGTAGAGCGGATACGTTAAAGTACCCTGTCGATCTTAGGAGGTTGTCTGTCCTTTCCTAGGCCACGTACGTTTACAGCTGCAGCTGATAACTCTACGTCTCGGATGTATCACTTCTTCTTTAGTGAATAATAGTTCAAAGTTCATACCAAGTTGCCATAATCAGCTCGTGCTGTATTCTGGCTGGTCTAGTCGGAATTCATCGTCACCTCCACGTGATCTGGTCTCATGTAAATTTCGTTAGAGTAGTTGTTCAACCATACACAACCACAGCTCACGCTGGGGTTTGCTTGGTCTAACGTGAATTGGGTCACGGGGGCTTTTATACTGGGGAAGAGAAGGGCGTGTTTCATCCCTCTCTAACCAATGTCTGTTCACTTGGGTGTGGCCACTGAGTGAGCATAAGTTTACTTATGAAAACAATTCTCTCATTTAGAAGTTAAAATCACATTTCATCTTCTCACAAATAGTTTCATATTTAAACATTTAAATTGCACAATAATTCCATGTGAATCTGATAAATTGTATCTTGAAGTCTACACATTCTAGTTATCTCATATCAGATATGTCCCAGACACCAACTGATCTGACATCAAATTCTTTAAGTACCAACGGACACTTTCAACTGGTTGAGAAAGGGAAATATTGTTCCATTCCCCAACCTTGTGATGTTACCATACTTTCTCTGTGGTAACACAGGGCTTTCCAAGAGTCCATTCTGTAGAGTGGAGAGAAAAGGGGGAAAGGTTATTTATGGGGGGGTCATAAACCTCACCCAACAGGGCAATGTCATGACAAGAGGGTGGTGCGGTCTGCCCAACGCATCACGGGGAGCACACTCTCTGCCCTCCAGAACACCTACAGCACCCGATGTCAAAGGAAGGCCGAAAAGATCATCAAGGACATCAACCACCCGAGCCACGGCCTGTTCACCCCGCTATCATTCAGAAAGTGAGGTCAGTACAGGTGCATCACAGCTGGGACAGAGAGACTGAACAGCTTCTGTCTCAAGGCCATCGGACAGTTAGCCATCACCAACCAGCTACCACCCAGTTACTCAACCCTGCACCTGAAAAACAGCTTCTATCTCAAGGCCATTAGACTGTTATATAGAGCTCACTAGCTGGCTACCACCTGGTTACTCAAGACTGCACCTTCGAGGCTGCTACCCTTTTGTACATAGACATGGAATCACTGGTCACTTTAATAACATTTACATACTGTTTTACTAATTTCATATGTGTATACTGTATTCAATTCTACTGTATTCTAGTCAATGCCACTCCGACATGGCTCGTCCTAATATTTATATATTTGTTAATTCCATTCTTTTACTTTTAGATTTGTTAATTGTTGTGAATTGTTAGATACTACTGCACTGTTGGAGCTAGGAAAGCAAGCATTTCACTACACCCGCAATAACATCTACTAAATGTGTGTGACCAATAAGATTTGATTTGTAAATATGATATCGTCAAGTTAAAATGTTATTTGTGTATGGAGTACAGGAGGCTGCTAAGGGGAGGACTGCTCATAATAATGGATGGAATGGTATTGAAACACCTGCATTGCTTGCTGTTTGGGGTTTTAGGCTGGGTTTGTGTACAGCACTTTGATATATCAGCTGATGTAAGCAGGGCTTTATAAATACATTTGATTTGACTTGTTTGATACCATCCTGTTAATTCCATTCCAACCATGACTATGAGCCCTGTCCTCTCCAATTAAGGGTCCACCAGCCACCTGTCGTATTGCTCAGTCCATAAATTTAAAGATGACATTTAAGTGATGCACGCATCAGCCACTTTCCTGGATGATTTTCATTCTGGCCAGTAGCTTTGGCCCAGTGTACACCTGGCAACCGTGTCAGTGTGCACTGCGCCCGGCCCGCCACAGGTGTCGCTAGTACGCGATGGGACAAGGACATCCCTGCTGGCCAAACCCTCCCCTAACCCGGACAACGCTTTACCAATTGTGCGCCGCCCCATGGGTCTCCCGGGTCGCGTCCAGGCTGCGACAGAGCTTGGACTCGAACCCAGAATCTCTAGTGGCACAGCCAGCATTGCTATGCAGTGCCTTAGACCACTGCTCCACTCGGGAGGCCCCGCTCCGGGCAAATTTACCTGAGTGTCAAGCCCTGCAAGGGCCTACATATTTTAAAGATGGCTAGTCATTTGTTAGCCTGGTTCTGTATGGAATACAGGTACATTATGGGACAAGTCAATATCATAAAAAATGTGTGCAGCCAAATGTGCTGCTGCAATCAACTGAAATAGTTGGTAAAGTTAGTCTAGACTCCTGGGCCAGTCTGATTCTCTCTCTCACATTGTGTCCAGAATGGCACCCTAATTCCCTACATAGTGCACTACTTTTGACCAGGGCCCATAGTGCACTACTTTTGACCAGAACACTATGTAGGGAATTAGGGTGCCATGTGGGACATAAACCACTGACTGACTGACAAATTAGATCCACTACCAGTAAACACTGAAAAGGCCCTTTTTTGTGTTTTATTGAAGGACTACAGTAGTTAACAAAACACCAGTCACAGCCTCTCTCTGGTATGTTCAATGTTGTGAGGAGGAGTGTGAAGAATGTGGAGAGAATTCTTCTGGAGAGACTTGTCATATAATTATCTGTTGTTGTTTGTCTGCTGAATGTGTTATGACAGTTGGAATTCAATTCGAGTCGTTGTTTGCAAACTAGTATCACGGCCCACATAGAAATATTTATTTTTGTGAAAACTGGAAGCATCTCCCAGTGAGGGGGGAGTTTTAGCCCTTTCCCTGAATCCAAAATGAACACTGCCTAGGAGGTAGGGATTCAGGGTCTGTGTATGTGAGCCTTTTGTCCGTCTACGCTAACATGTACACTACCTTCAGAAAGTATTCACACCCCTTCACTTATTCCTATGTTGTGTTACAGCCTGAATTTAAAATCGTTTAAATTGAGATGTTTGTGTCACTGGCTTACAAACTACCCAATCATGTCAAACGTGGAATTATGTTTTTAGAAAAATGTCCAAAAATGAAAAGCTGAAACATCTGGAGTCAATAAGTCCAGTATTCAATAAGTATCCAACCCATTCCTTATGGCAAGCCTAAATAAATACGTTCAGGAGGAAAACAATGTGCTTAACAAGTTACAGGTTGCATGGACTTACTGTGTGCAGAAGTGTTGAACATGATTTTTTGAAAGACTACCTCATCTCTGTACATATACAATTATCTGTAAAGTCCCTCATTCGAACAGTGAATTTCAAACCGATTCAACCACAAAGACCAGGGAGGTTTTCAAATGTCTCACAAGGAAGGGAACCTATTGGTAGATGGGTAACATTTTTATAATATCCCTTTGAGCATGGTGAAGTTATTAATTACACTTTGGATGGTGTATCAATACACCCAGTCACTACAAAGATACAGGTGTCCTTCCTAACTCAGTTGCCGGAGAGGAATGAAGGAAACTGTTCAGGGATTTCACCATGAGGCCAATGGTGACTTTAAAACAGTTAAGTGTTTAATGGCTGTGATAGGAGAAACCTGAGGATGCATCAACAACATTGTAGTTACTCCACAATACTAACCTAAATGACAGAGTGAAAAGAAGGAAGCCTGTACAGAGTACAAATATTGCTAAAATATGTATCCTGTTTGCAACAAGGCAATAAAGTAAAACTGCAAAAAATTGTGGGAAAGAAATAAACGTTGTCTTGAATATGAAGTGTTATGTTTGGGGCAATCCAATACAACACATCACTGAATACCACTCTTTGTGTTTTCAAGCTAGTGGTGGCTGCATCATGTTATGAGTATGCTTGTAATCTTTAAGGACTGGGGAGTTTCAGGATAAAAAAGAAACAGAATGGAGTTAAGCAAAATCCTAGAGGAAAAACTGTTTCAGTCTGCTTTCCACCAGACACTGGGAGATGAATTCACCTTTCAGAAGGAAAATAACCTTAAACACAAGACCATATATATATATATCACACACTGATGTTGCTTACCAAGACGACATTGAATGTTCTTGAGTGGCCTAGTTATAGTTTTGACTTAAATCGTCTTGAAAAATCTATGGCAAGACTTAAATGGCTGTCTAGCAATGATCAACAACCAACTTGACAGAGCTTGAAGAATTTTTAAAAAGAATAATATGCAAATATTGTACAATCCAGGTGTGCAAGGCTCTTGGTGTTTTCACACTTGGTCGCTTTCAGAGAATGTTGTGAACTCAGTGCGGTTCGCTTAAGTCTTTGTGCAGTGTGAACACTCCAAAGGAACTCGAGCCCCTGAATCAAACCGAACTGAGACCGAGAGCTGGTCCGAGTTCAGTTCGCTTGATTCCGGGACCCGGTTCCCTTTTTTTAGGGCGATGTGAACACCAAGCTCCCAATGTTCTCGTCATTTTTTTCTTCACCACACACTAGACTACTGCAACACCGTTTTTCCCCTGCCAATACCCCTCACATTGGTGCCACAAAACAGAGATGATGTGCATGTTTGCAGAGAAACGTGTGTTGTTTTTGAACATTGATTAGCGTTTGTCAAGGATGCCATTACAAAATATGTGTAGAGGTTTGTACTGACACAATGTTCAGATTATTTGTTTGCAATATGTGATCTATAGGCAAAGCGCTTCATAAGCTGTTTATTGATTGTGGGGTTTGTATAGTGTAGATTTAGTCACAACACAGGGCACAAAATCAACGTCAGCTCTTAAAGGGGCAGTAGCCTATAATGTTTGGGGGGGGTGGGGGAATTACAGCATTATTTAATCTTCAGTATTCTTCTGCTATTTATTCTATTACCAATAATATTTACATGTTAATATTATATTCTGATTTTAATTGTCATCTTTCCAAGGTGCATTATGTAGAAATCGCTCCGTCATTTCCTGGTTGCAAAACATCTAATGTTTCGCATAGTTTCAGTTTGTGACAAAACAAGGCAATATAGTGTAGAGAATCATTGTACCATTTAAATCGCTGTGAAATATATTTTCCATAACCAAAAATATTGTGTGTTCAGCTGTTTTGAAGCTGGTGTACAAAACCAAATGTAAAAGATGCAAAAATGAAACGGAAGCATAGAAATGGCGCACATAGAACAGATCTACTGCTTCTTGGACTTGCTTTCAGTGAGTGACTGATCTGTAACTCACATTTCTGTGTATTTGCTCAGGTCACCCAAAAAGTTACGCATTGCAGATTTAACTAAATGCAATCTATTAGCTTCCGAAATGTAAGTACACTGTATCTAGCTGTCCGATAACACGTTGTGATGGAATTGTTTGTCCTCACTTTATTAAAACCCAGAGTGCATTGAGTGAATGTTCCAAAAGTAGCAATGTCATTGCAAAGTGGACTGAGGCCACAAAATAGGTGAAGTGAACTGGCAAAAGAGTATAGTCCTCATTTGAAAGGGCAGTGTGAATACAAAGAGAACAGAGTTCTTTCCAAGTTATTTTGCTTTTACCCCAGAGTATGCTTTAAAGAGGACTGAGATCGGTTCTTTTTAAAGAGGACTATATGTTAAAACACCCTTAGACTTACCCAGGAAGACTCAGTTGTAACTGCTGCCAAAGGTGATTCTAACATGTTGACTCAGGTGTGAATAATTGTCGATTTGATTTCTGTATTTCATTTTCAATAAATGCCTAAGCATGTTTTCATTTTGTCATTATGGGGGTATTGTGTGAATTCAAGCTGTAAAATAACCCTTGGACCTATTTCACATTGTTATGAATACCCCCCCAGGTCTCTCTAACCTGTATTCCCCCCCCCCCCCCCCCCCCCCCCCCCAGGTACAAAGGTTCAGTTCAGAGACTGTAGCTGCCTTCATAGCTGTGGTGGGCATTCTCTCCATTGTTGCTCAGGTTGGTGACTTTTGACACTCGTTGTGTTTTTTAAAATACTTTTAGTATTGATATTCTGCCTCGCAATAGGTCCCAGAGACAGAGTTGACATATCTGTACTGATTGGCTGATTTTTGTTGGACTACCTGCTATGTTCCCTTTGTCAGACGATGGTTCTGGGGATTCTGATGCGCTCCATAGGGAATAAGAACACTATCCTACTGGGCCTGGGCTTCCAGATTCTACAGCTGGCCTGGTACGGCTTCGGATCACAACCATGGTCAGTACCAACTACCTACTATCGAATATACGAACCCTGGTATGGCTTCAGATCACAACCATGGTCAGTACCAACTACCTACTATCGAATATACGAACCCTGGTATGGCTTCGGATCACAACCATGGTCAGTACCAACTACCTACTATCGAATATACGAACCCTGGTATGGCTTCGGATCACAACCATGGTCAGTACCAACTACCTACTATCGAATATACGAACCCTGGTATGGCTTCGGATCACAACCATGGTCAGTACCAACTACCTACTATCGAATATATGAACCCTGGTATGGCTTCGGATCACAACCATGGTCAGTACCAACTACCTAGTATCGAATATACGAACCCTGGTATGGCTTCGGATCACAACCATGGTCAGTACCAACTACCTACTATCGAATATACGAACCATGGTATGGCTTCAGATCACAACCATGGTCCTTACTAACTACCTTTAATATACTATCACTAACCCTGACCTCCACCCTGACCCTAACATACTGGTCACAACTAACCCTGACCTTCACCCTGACCCTGACATACTGGTCACAACTAACCCTGACCCTAACATACTGGTCACTCAACCCCTTTTAAGCACAACTTTTTGTGGAACAGGGGGACTGAGGGGACAAGGTAGAGAAAGTAGTCCTGATGCTCTGTGTTAGTGGTTAGGCACCGGGAGAGAAAGTAGTCCTGATGCTCTGTGTTAGTGGTTAGGCACCGGGAGAGAAAGTAGTCCTGATACAGTCCTGATGCTCTGTGTTAGTGGTTAGACCCCGGGAGAGAAAGTAGTCCCGATACAGTCCTGATGCTCTGTTTTTGTTGTCTTATGGTGGTTACTGTTAGTTTTGGCTGCAGTGAAGAAAAGTTGAATACAGGCCAGTTTAGTCCTTGCTCTGATATCTCTGTGAGGAGGATTTCCCTGTTTCTGACCCCTGACTATATGACTTGTCAGTACACTCTGGTCTGTTGCCTGCTTCCTCTCTGGAGTGTGAAAATACTTTAAAGATTCACCTCAAATGAAAAGTAACTTTTTCTATAGTGATGTTATGGCGCGAGCGGAGGTTCAGGCGGTGCGGTGTGAGCGGAGGTTCAGGCGGTGCGGTGTGAGCGGAGGTTCAGGCGGTGCGGTGTGAGCGGAGGTTCAGGCGGTGCGGTGTGAGCGGAGGTTCAGGCGGTGCGGTGTGAGCGGAGGTTCAGGCGGTGCGGTGTGAGCGGAGGTTCAGGCGGTGCGGTGTGAGCGGCGGTGCGGTGTGAGCGGCGGTTCAGGCGGTGCGGTGTGAGCGGCGGTTCAGGCGGTGCGGTGTGAGCGGCGGTTCAGGCGGTGCGGTGTGAGCGGCGGTTCAGGCGGTGCGCTCGCGGGGTGTGCGCGCGCGCATAGGGTGGTGGGTAGATTTTGTCATTGACAGGTAAGACTGTCTATTTCAGCAGCCACATTGACACACAGTGTTTTGGACAAGGGGAAAAAAGTTCACCCAAAAGTTCATCCACGTGTAGATGTTGGTTGAATTGACCAGAAAAGCTACTAAAGTGTTTCTTTGCCAGCTGCATCGTTTTGGTCACACGCTAGGTTGTTTTTCAATGTTACTTCGAGTTTGCAACTTTCTGCCACTAGGAAGACGTTAAGTCAGATTTTTTTCATCATAGACAAGCGAATGCCCAAGTTACCACGGTAACGGCCCGTCCATTAAATTAAGAGTCACCCGTTTTTAATTTTATATTGTTTTTTGTGCATCTCTGGTTGATGTTCTACCGATTTTTATATATATTTTATTTTTATATATATTTTATTTATTTTTTCTTCTTCCCGGGGTCATTTCATGTTTTTATGTGAGCTATTGCTGTTCCAGCAGGAAGAAATGTCCGGTATGACGTAGCATTGCGATAACGCCGCTCTCACTACACTGGAAGTTAATAGGAATACGACTTTAAGAACGCAGAAGAAGGATCATACATGTCAGATTTCAATACTGGAGGTTGGCTTCTCTCCAATGAGACATTGATCATATTTTTTTTGTATATTCCTACCTGTAAGTGTTTTTATTTAACAGAGGGTCTAACACATTTCTCCTATTTGTCTGCCTCTTCAGTCCAGGGTGCATTGCATGGTAACCGTTGTAAATGTCAGACCACACTCTGTGAGGCACATCGATCTGCAGGTTGAACAAGTACAGTAGTGTCTAGTTTGAGAAACGGATGCCTCACAAGTCCTCAAGTTTCATTAAATAGAACCCGCAAAACACCAGTCTCAACGTCAACAGTGAAGAGGCGACTCCAGGATGCTGGCCTTCTAGGCAGAGATCTTCTGTCCAGTGTCTGTGTGCTTTTGCCCATCTTAATGTTTAATTTTTATTGGCCAGTCTGAGATATGGCTTTTTCTTTGCAACTCTGCCTAGAAGGCCAGCGTCCCGGAGTCGCCTCTTCACTGTTGACGTTGAGACTGGTGTTTTGCGGGTACTATTTAATGAAGCTGCCAGTTGAGGTCTTGTGAGGCGTCTGTTTCTCAAAGTAGACACTCTAATGTACTTGTCCTCTTGCTCAGTTGTGCACCGGTGCTTCCCACTCTTTCTATTCTGGTTAGAGCCAGTTTGCGCTGTTCTGTGAACGGAGTAGTACACAGCGTTGTATCAGATCTTCAGTTTCTTGGCAATTTCTTGCATGGAATAGCCTTCATTTCTCAGATCAAGAATAGACTGATGAGTTTCAGAAGAAAGTAGTTTGTTTCTGGCCATTTTGAGCCTGTAATCGAACCTACAGATGCTCATGCTCCAGATACTCAACTAGTCTAAAGAAGGCCAGTTGTATTGCTTCTTTAATCAGCACAACAGTTTTCAGCTGCGCTAACTTAATTGCAAAAGGGTTTCTAATGATCAATTAGCCTTTTTAAAATGATCAACTTGGATTAGCTAACACAACGTGTCATTGGAACACAGGAGTGATGGTTGCTGATGACGGTCATTTGTTCTACTGTCTGAAAAGGTACAGAACTGATGCAGCACTTTTTTTAAATTGTAAAGTTCTCAATTGTCTCTATGGACATGTTACTGTAGCTGTGTTCTATGTCTGTAAAGGGTTGCGGTAGAAGTTTAAGTTAAAATGCCCTCAAAGCCGGTGTTTGGAGGATTCGTCTCGGGCCGCAAAACCATGCCAATATATCCTCCAAACATCGGTTTCGAGGGCATTATCACTTTTATAACAGGTTACCAACGTATTCAAATAATGTTTTACATTACATTGCCATAATATTTTCATAAACATTATTTTGATGGATTTATTCATACGATTTCATCCTTCCGCGAGATATTGTCCCGACGCACATTTTAGGTTGGTATCCAAGCCGGCTGGTCGTTCGTTCTATTGGTTCGGTTGCCAGACGTGGCGCAGTCGTTCAGTTTTTTTTGTTCTGTATTTATGGACACAACCCAGTCGTTCATTCTAAATGTTCCATTGTCATACTGGCTCACATTGCCATAAGTTCTTATTCCTTGCTTGCTAGCTAGCCAACTGCGGCTAACTTATTCACGTCAGCCAGTGCAGCCAGAATAACAACAAAGTAGCTACATTTGTGTTTTTTTAAGCAGTTTCTAGTGACATTCATTTGGATACATTCATAACAATGAGCTAATGAAGCGCGATTTTACCTGGCATAGAAAATGTACTCTCTTATGACTCTGTTGTTCTGAGGAACTAGCCAACAACTGAAGCTGCAATGACGTTTTAGTTTAATTTTACCTGTTTTCTATTGACATTTCTTTGTATATATCCATAAAAATTATGCCGGCTGATTCATGATTTCGACTGGCTAAGAAACGCTGCCTGCCTGTCTTTCTTCCCAACTCCTGAAACTTTCATTACTATTGGACAGCTGGAGATTGAATTTGAATATTAAAACGATGTTGCAAATGTCAGAGGCAGACCGCAAGGTTTCTACAAATCTCCGCTGTTGAAAACCAAATGCTACTCTAAAAGCAATGGGAGATAATGTCTAGATGCTTTTTATAGTGGAGATCAAGTTTATAAATTGCCTGGCTGGGCTGATGACAGTGGATTGCGCAGTGAGATGGAACAGAGTAAATAGGCATTTCGAAGTCATAGCTTTAGCCGGTGGTAACTTGTGGAATAGACACCGGCTGGAATGCGGTTTTAACCAATCACCATCCAGGATTAGACCCACTAGTTGTATACAACTTAATTGCCCAGCCCTAGCGGTCATACATATGTAATAGGACCATTATTCTGCATTGTGAACTGATAAATGGCTGTTTTTTTAAATGTCAAGCAAAATGTTTCACATCCCCTAGTGTGTAGCTACGTTTGCTAGCTAGCTACCCAGCACATAGAGAGCATTGCATTGTGGGTTTTGTAGTAGACTTGAGCTGCAACAGATATCCACAAACGATATCCATATGTTGCTACCAACCTTGTGATAACGACAAATGTAAAAATGTATTCACGAGAAATATACACTGTAAATGATAGGATTTAGTATTTTTCTTTTTAAATGGGCAGCTGAACATTTTTGTCTCACCTAATGATTGAGCATGGATCGCGCATAACTTTTATTCATTAACCTTTAGTCATTTCTTATCATTAAAACACACATACTTTAATGCTTCTAGATTTCTACTTATGAACACATCATCTAGGGGCCTCCTGAGTGGCGCAGTGGTCTAAGGCACTGCATCACATTGCTAGCTGTTCCACTAGAGTTTCTGGGTTCGAGTCCAGGCTCTGTCGCAGCTGGCCGCGAGCGGGAGACCCACGGGGCGGCCCACAATTTTCCCAGCGTCGTCCAGGGTTTGGCCGGCAGGGACGTCCTTGTCCCATCGCACACTAGCAACTCCTGTGGTGGGCCGGGCGCAGTGCTCCCTGACACGGTCGCCAGTGTTTCCACCGACACATTGGTGCGGCTGGCTTCCGGGTTAAGTGGGCATTGTGTCAAGAAGCAGTGTGGCTTGGTTGGGTTCTGTTTCGGAGGACGCATGGCTCTCGACTTTCGCCTCTCCCGAGTCCGTACTGGAGTTGCAGGGATGAGGGAAGACTGTAACTACCAATTGGACACCACAACATTTTTTGCGAAAAAAATCTGCTCGTTGTCAGCTTAGAGCTCTGAACTAGGGTAATACATTAGCCCTATCACTCATTTTGTGGCAGGGAAGGGACTTTGTTGATTAGTGATGTTCAGTTGTAGAACTGTTCATCTGGTTTTACTATTGTATCTAAATTATTTATTTTAACATGCATTGGTTAAAAGACCCAGGTCCCTAAATTAAGCAGGTCCTTAAATTAAGCAATATACCCCATTTACTTCACACTAGTAATACATGCTCATTCGTTATATTTTTTGGGGTGTAATAATGGCAGAAAATATTTTGGCTGATTTTAAAAACAATCAGTGGCTGGACGATTTCTTTTAAATGTACCTGGTGGACTAAAGTTAATTTCCCACCGTGTGTGTGTGTGATGACTGCTACCTGACCCAAGCCCGACAGACGCCAACATTATACATCGGGATTAGGGCTGGGTAGGGCCTGTTTTTCATCAATATCTAGGTTACGGGTAGGGCCTGGTTTTCTCATCAATATCTAGGTTACGGGTAGGGCCTGGTTTTCGCATCAATATCTAGGTTACGGGCAGGACTCTATCACTAAATTGATCAGTAACATTTTGAAGCTGAGCCATTTGCACGTGCTCTGCTGCACAGTACAGTCATATCTGACTAAAATCACAACATGGTGTCAGAAGTGCTTCAACCTCGTCAGATATAAAACAGGAGAAATTATTTCACAGAAAATAATGCTCCTTGAGTTTTGTCAGTTGAGTGATTTTAAAAATAGCTAACAATGTCTCTTCATTGAGCAGGCCAAGTGGAGCCGTTGCTATGGCTACTCACAGACCCAGAGCCGCCATTAGCAAAGTGCATGCAGGGCGAGCTGCCTGCGCACAGGGAGCGAGTGACAGACCTAGAGAGCACCTAATGGATTTACTAACAGAGGAAGTGGTTTCGGGCCGGGCTTTAAATTTAGCAGAAACAATCAGGCCTGGGTATGGTAGAGCCTGAATGTCACGGGGCATGGGTAGGGCTCGGTCTTTAAAATTCAACTCTTGTGCAGGGCTCTAGTGTGTGTGTGTGTAACGATGTGTGTGTGTTGTCTCTCTCCGATCAGGATGATGTGGGCAGCAGGAGCGGTAGCAGCCATGTCTAGCATCACGTTCCCAGCCGTCAGTGCCATCGTGTCCCGCAACGCAGACCCCGACCAGCAGGGTAAGCTAATGCTACCAAAAACTGTATTAGCCTCAATATGAGACTGCCCAATCATAAATAAACCCCCTCTTTCTCAGATCTGAAGTTTTATTCCAGATCATGTACAATGCTTAGTCTCAAACTTGCTCTCAAGATTGCAACATTACATATTCAAGACCATTGTAGTGAATATGTCAGTTATATAGGGAAACGCAGTAGCGGAAAGTTGGGCTGGGCAATATGCCCCAAATATCATATTGCAACATTTTTGACAGTATTTGACTATATATATATATATATTTATTATTTTTTTTATTTTTTAATAATAATAAAAGTTCTATGTTTTCTGAGTAGTTCGTGGAAACGCATAAATTATAAGTGATTTCAATGAGGCTTGCTCTCTTCTGATTTTGTTTTATACTGTTCAATATAAAACTTCAACCAAATTTTTCATTATCAGAATTATTATTTTCCTCTGAACATGTTTCTATCCAACTTTTTTTTATGCGGGTAAAGTACATGTCAGATAAAGAAATGTCACGACAGGCCTGATGGAAACAGCAAATTTGTCTGTAAACTTTCCAAATGCTGACAAAACAAAACACGCTAGACAAAATGGTATCTTTTTTTGTGTGGGTAAAAGGTATTATGAGAGGTGGAAACACCTTTACGCACACATGTTGATAACCATCATATCGAAGTAAACTTGGAGTGACACGATATGTTGTGTGGTCCTTCCTCGACTTGGAAGATGTACCGTTTATACCGCATACGGGGGTATTTCCAAATACCAATGGTATGATTTTCAATACCGTAACACAAATTAATGTCTGTATATGTTTTGGGGTGCTATGCCACTAGTTACAACTCACAGGCAGTGGTGGAAAAAGTACCCAACAATCATACTTGCGTAAAAGTAAAGATACCTTATTGGAAAATGACTCAAGTAAAAGTCACCCAGTAAAATTCTACATGAGTAAAAGTATTTGGTTTAAAATATACAGAAGTATCAAAAGTAAATTTAGAAATTAATTTCAAATTCCTTATATTAAACAAACCAGATGGCACTCCAACATTGAGATATCATTTACAAAAAAAGCATGTGTGTTTAGTGAGTCTACCAGATCAGAGGCTAGAAGGGATGACCAGGGATGTTCTCTGTTTAGTGAGTCTACCAGATCAGAGGCAATATGGATGACCAGGGATGTTCTCTGTTTAGTGAGTCTACCAGATCAGAGGCTAGAAGGGATGACCAGGGATGTTCTCTGTTTAGTGAGTCTACCAGATCAGAGGCTAGAAGGGATGACCAGGGATGTTCTCTGTTTAGTGAGTCTACCAGATCAGCGGCTAGAAGGGATGACCAGGGATGTTCTCTGTTTAGTGAGTCTACCAGATCAGAGGCTAGAAGGGATGACCAGGGATGTTCTCTGTTTAGTGAGTCTACCAGATCAGAGGCTAGAAGGGATGACCAGGGATGTTCTCTGTTTAGTGAGTCCTCCAGATCAGAGGCTAGAAGGGATGACCAGGGATGTTCTCTGTTTAGTGAGTCTACCAGATCAGAGGCTAGAAGGGATGACCAGGGATGTTCTCTGTTTAGTGAGTCTACCAGATCAGAGGCTAGAAGGGATGACCAGGGATGTTCTCTGTTTAGTGAGTCTACCAGATCAGAGGCAATAGGGATGACCAGGGATGTTCTGTTCACAGGCATTATTCATGGAAAAGGTTAATGTGCACCCAAAGCTCTTGCTAGCTGATTAGCGGTTGTCAACTGTCAGCGCCCTCTTACTGCTGGTAGGAACAGACTACTGTCAGCGCCCTCTTACTGCTGGTAGGAACAGACGACTGTCAGCGCCCTCTTACTGCTGGTAGGAACAGACGACTGTCAGCGCCCTCTTACTGCTGGTAGGAACAGACGACTGTCAGCGCCCTCTTACTGCTGGTAGGAACAGACGACTGTCAGCGCCCTCTTACTGCTGGTAGGAACAGACGACTGTCAGTGCCCTCTTACTGCTGGTAGGAACAGACGACTGTCAGTGCCCTCTTACTGCTGGTAGGAACAGACGACTGTCAGTGCCCTCTTACTGCTGGTAGGAACAGACGACTGTCAGTGCCCTCTTACTGCTGGTAGGAACAGACGACTGTCAGTGCCCTCTTACTGCTGGTAGGAACAGACGACTGTCAGTGCCCTCTTACTGCTGGTAGGAACAGACGACTGTCAGTGCCCTCTTACTGCTGGTAGGAACAGACGACTGTCAGTGCCCTCTTGCTGCTGGTAGGAACAGACGACTGTCAGCGCCCTCTTGCTGCTGGTAGGAACAGACGACTGTCAGCGCCCTCTTGCTGCTGGTAGGAACAGACGACTGTCAGCGCCCTCTTACTGCTGGTAGGAACAGACGACTGTCAGCGCCCTCTTACTGCTGGTAGGAACAGACGACTGTCAGCGCCCTCTTACTGCTGGTAGGAACAGACTGTCAGCGCCCTCTTACTGCTGGTAGGAACAGACTGTCAGCGCACTCTTACTGCTGGTAGGAACAGACGACTGTCAGCGCCCTCTTACTGCTGGTAGGAACAGACGACTGTCAGCGCCCTCTTACTGCTGGTAGGAACAGACGACTGTCAGCTCCGTCTTGCTTCTGGTAGGAACAGACGACTGTCAGCTCCGTCTTGCTGCTGGTAGGAACAGACGACTGTCAGCGCCGTCTTGCTGCTGGTAGGAACAGACGACTGTCAGCGCCGTCTTACTGCTGGTAGGAACAGACGACTGTCAGCGCCCTCTTACTGCTGGTAGGAACAGACGACTGTCAGCGCCCTCTTACTGCTGGTAGGAACAGACGACTGTCAGCGCCCTCTTACTGCTGGTAGGAACAGACGACTGTCAGCGCCCTCTTACTGCTGGTAGGAACAGACGACTGTCAGCGCCCTCTTACTGCTGGTAGGAACAGACGACTGTCAGCGCCCTCTTACTGCTGGTAGGAACAGACGACTGTCAGCGCCCTCTTGCTGCTGGTAGGAACAGACTGTCAGCTCCGTCTTGCTGCTGGTAGGAACAGACGACTGTCAGCGCCGTCTTGCTGCTGGTAGGAACAGACGACTGTCAGCGCCGTCTTGCTGCTGGTAGGAACAGACTGTCAGCGCCGTCTTACTGCTGGTAGGAACAGACGACTGTCAGCGCCCTCTTACTGCTGGTAGGAACAGACGACTGTCAGCGCCCTCTTACTGCTGGTAGGAACAGACGACTGTCAGCGCCCTCTTACTGCTGGTAGGAACAGACGACTGTCAGCGCCCTCTTACTGCTGGTAGGAACAGACGACTGTCAGCGCCCTCTTACTGCTGGTAGGAACAGACGACTGTCAGCGCCCTCTTGCTGCTGGTAGGAACAGACTGTCAGCGCCCTCTTGCTTCTGGTAGGAACAGACGACTGTCAGCGCCCTCTTGCTGCTGGTAGGAACAGACGACTGTCAGCGCCGTCTTGCTGCTGGTAGGAACAGACGACTGTCAGCGCCGTCTTACTGCTGGTAGGAACAGACGACTGTCAGCGCCCTCTTACTGCTGGTAGGAACAGACGACTGTCAGCGCCCTCTTACTGCTGGTAGGAACAGACGACTGTCAGCGCCCTCTTACTGCTGGTAGGAACAGACGACTGTCAGCGCCCTCTTACTGCTGGTAGGAACAGACGACTGTCAGCGCCCTCTTACTGCTGGTAGGAACAGACGACTGTCAGCGCCCTCTTACTGCTGGTAGGAACAGACGACTGTCAGCGCCCTCTTACTGCTGGTAGGAACAGACGACTGTCAGCGCCCTCTTACTGCTGGTAGGAACAGACGACTGTCAGCGCCCTCTTACTGCTGGTAGGAACAGACGACTGTCAGCGCCCTCTTACTGCTGGTAGGAACAGACGACTGTCAGCGCCCTCTTACTGCTGGTAGGAACAGACGACTGTCAGCGCCCTCTTACTGCTGGTAGGAACAGACGACTGTCAGCGCCCTCTTACTGCTGGTAGGAACAGACGACTGTCAGCGCCCTCTTACTGCTGGTAGGAACAGACGACTGTCAGCGCCCTCTTACTGCTGGTAGGAACAGACGACTGTCAGCGCCCTCTTACTGCTGGTAGGAACAGACGACTGTCAGCGCCCTCTTGCTGCTGGTAGGAACAGACGACTGTCAGCGCCCTCTTGCTGCTGGTAGGAACAGACGACTGTCAGCGCCCTCTTGCTGCTGGTAGGAACAGACGACTGTCAGCGCCCTCTTGCTGCTGGTAGGAACAGACGACTATCAGCGCCCTCTTACTGCTGGTAGGAACAGACGACTGTCAGCGCCCTCTTACTGCTGGTAGGAACAGACGACTGTCAGCGCCCTCTTACTGCTGGTAGGAACAGACGACTGTCAGCGCCCTCTTACTGCTGGTAGGAACAGACTGTCAGCGCCCTCTTACTGCTGGTAGGAACAGACTGTCAGCGCACTCTTACTGCTGGTAGGAACAGACGACTGTCAGCGCCCTCTTACTGCTGGTAGGAACAGACGACTGTCAGCGCCCTCTTACTGCTGGTAGGAACAGACGACTGTCAGCTCCGTCTTGCTTCTGGTAGGAACAGACGACTGTCAGCTCCGTCTTGCTGCTGGTAGGAACAGACGACTGTCAGCGCCGTCTTGCTGCTGGTAGGAACAGACGACTGTCAGCGCCGTCTTGCTGCTGGTAGGAACAGACGACTGTCAGCGCCCTCTTACTGCTGGTAGGAACAGACGACTGTCAGCGCCCTCTTACTGCTGGTAGGAACAGACGACTGTCAGCGCCCTCTTACTGCTGGTAGGAACAGACGACTGTCAGCGCCCTCTTACTGCTGGTAGGAACAGACTGTCAGCGCCCTCTTGCTTCTGGTAGGAACAGACGACTGTCAGCGCCCTCTTGCTGCTGGTAGGAACAGACGACTGTCAGCGCCGTCTTGCTGCTGGTAGGAACAGACGACTGTCAGCGCCGTCTTGCTGCTGGTAGGAACAGACGACTGTCAGCGCCGTCTTACTGCTGGTAGGAACAGACGACTGTCAGCGCCCTCTTACTGCTGGTAGGAACAGACGACTGTCAGCGCCCTCTTACTGCTGGTAGGAACAGACGACTGTCAGCGCCCTCTTACTGCTGGTAGGAACAGACGACTGTCAGCGCCCTCTTACTGCTGGTAGGAACAGACGACTGTCAGCGCCCTCTTACTGCTGGTAGGAACAGACTGTCAGCGCCCTCTTGCTGCTGGTAGGAACAGACGACTGTCAGCGCCGTCTTGCTGCTGGTAGGAACAGACGACTGTCAGCGCCGTCTTGCTGCTGGTAGGAACAGACGACTGTCAGCGCCGTCTTGCTGCTGGTAGGAACAGACGACTGTCAGCGCCGTCTTACTGCTGGTAGGAACAGACGACTGTCAGCGCCCTCTTACTGCTGGTAGGAACAGACGACTGTCAGCGCCCTCTTACTGCTGGTAGGAACAGACGACTGTCAGCGCCCTCTTACTGCTGGTAGGAACAGACGACTGTCAGCGCCCTCTTACTGCTGGTAGGAACAGACGACTGTCAGCGCCCTCTTACTGCTGGTAGGAACAGACGACTGTCAGCGCCCTCTTACTGCTGGTAGGAACAGACGACTGTCAGCGCCCTCTTACTGCTGGTAGGAACAGACGACTGTCAGCGCCCTCTTACTGCTGGTAGGAACAGACGACTGTCAGCGCCCTCTTACTGCTGGTAGGAACAGACGACTGTCAGCGCCCTCTTACTGCTGGTAGGAACAGACGACTGTCAGCGCCCTCTTACTGCTGGTAGGAACAGACGACTGTCAGCGCCCTCTTACTGCTGGTAGGAACAGACGACTGTCAGCGCCCTCTTACTGCTGGTAGGAACAGACGACTGTCAGCGCCCTCTTACTGCTGGTAGGAACAGACGACTGTCAGCGCCCTCTTACTGCTGGTAGGAACAGACGACTGTCAGCGCCCTCTTACTGCTGGTAGGAACAGACGACTGTCAGCGCCCTCTTACTGCTGGTAGGAACAGACGACTGTCAGCGCCCTCTTACTGCTGGTAGGAACAGACGACTGTCAGCGCCCTCTTACTGCTGGTAGGAACAGACGACTGTCAGCGCCCTCTTACTGCTGGTAGGAACAGACGACTGTCAGCGCCCTCTTACTGCTGGTAGGAACAGACGACTGTCAGCGCCCTCTTACTGCTGGTAGGAACAGACGACTGTCAGCGCCCTCTTACTGCTGGTAGGAACAGACGACTGTCAGCGCCCTCTTACTGCTGGTAGGAACAGACGACTGTCAGCGCCCTCTTACTGCTGGTAGGAACAGACGACTGTCAGCGCCCTCTTACTGCTGGTAGGAACAGACGACTGTCAGCGCCCTCTTACTGCTGGTAGGAACAGACGACTGTCAGCGCCCTCTTACTGCTGGTAGGAACAGACGACTGTCAGCGCCCTCTTACTGCTGGTAGGAACAGACGACTGTCAGCGCCCTCTTGCTGCTGGTAGGAACAGACGACTGTCAGCGCCCTCTTGCTGCTGGTAGGAACAGACGACTGTCAGCGCCCTCTTGCTGCTGGTAGGAACAGACGACTGTCAGCGCCCTCTTGCTGCTGGTAGGAACAGACGACTGTCAGCGCCCTCTTGCTGCTGGTAGGAACAGACGACTGTCAGCGCCCTCTTGCTGCTGGTAGGAACAGACGACTGTCAGCGCCCTCTTACTGCTGGTAGGAACAGACTGTCAGCGCCCTCTTACTGCTGGTAGGAACAGACTGTCAGCGCCCTCTTACTGCTGGTAGGAACAGACTGTCAGCGCCCTCTTACTGCTGGTAGGAACAGACGACTGTCAGCGCCCTCTTACTGCTGGTAGGAACAGACGACTGTCAGCGCCCTCTTACTGCTGGTAGGAACAGACGACTGTCAGCGCCCTCTTACTGCTGGTAGGAACAGACGACTGTCAGCGCCCTCTTACTGCTGGTAGGAACAGACGACTGTCAGCGCCCTCTTACTGCTGGTAGGAACAGACGACTGTCAGCGCCCTCTTACTGCTGGTAGGAACAGACGACTGTCAGCGCCCTCTTACTGCTGGTAGGAACAGACGACTGTCAGCGCCCTCTTACTGCTGGTAGGAACAGACGACTGTCAGCGCCCTCTTACTGCTGGTAGGAACAGACGACTGTCAGCGCCCTCTTACTGCTGGTAGGAACAGACGACTGTCAGCGCCCTCTTACTGCTGGTAGGAACAGACGACTGTCAGCGCCCTCTTACTGCTGGTAGGAACAGACGACTGTCAGCGCCCTCTTACTGCTGGTAGGAACAGACGACTGTCAGCGCCCTCTTACTGCTGGTAGGAACAGACGACTGTCAGCGCCCTCTTACTGCTGGTAGGAACAGACGACTGTCAGCGCCCTCTTACTGCTGGTAGGAACAGACGACTGTCAGCGCCCTCTTACTGCTGGTAGGAACAGACGACTGTCAGCGCCCTCTTACTGCTGGTAGGAACAGACGACTGTCAGCGCCCTCTTACTGCTGGTAGGAACAGACGACTGTCAGCGCCCGCTTGCTGCTGGTAGGAACAGACTGTCAGCGCCCTCTTACTGCTGGTAGGAACAGACGACTGTCAGCGCCGTCTTGCTGCTGGTAGGAACAGACGACTGTCAGCGCCCTCTTGCTGCTGGTAGGAACAGACGACTGTCAGCGCCCTCTTGCTGCTGGTAGGAACAGACGACTGTCAGCGCCCTCTTGCTGCTGGTAGGAACAGACGACTGTCAGCGCCCTCTTGCTGCTGGTAGGAACAGACGACTGTCAGCGCCCTCTTACTGCTGGTAGGAACAGACTGTCAGCGCCCTCTTACTGCTGGTAGGAACAGACTGTCAGCGCCCTCTTACTGCTGGTAGGAACAGACTGTCAGCGCACTCTTACTGCTGGTAGGAACAGACTGTCAGCGCACTCTTACTGCTGGTAGGAACAGACTGTCAGCGCCCTCTTACTGCTGGTAGGAACAGACGACTGTCAGCGCCCTCTTACTGCTGGTAGGAACAGACGACTGTCAGCGCCCTCTTACTGCTGGTAGGAACAGACGACTGTCAGCGCCCTCTTACTGCTGGTAGGAACAGACGACTGTCAGCGCCCTCTTACTGCTGGTAGGAACAGACGACTGTCAGCGCCCTCTTACTGCTGGTAGGAACAGACGACTGTCAGCGCCCTCTTACTGCTGGTAGGAACAGACGACTGTCAGCGCCCTCTTACTGCTGGTAGGAACAGACGACTGTCAGCGCCCTCTTACTGCTGGTAGGAACAGACGACTGTCAGCGCCCTCTTACTGCTGGTAGGAACAGACGACTGTCAGCGCCCTCTTACTGCTGGTAGGAACAGACGACTGTCAGCGCCCTCTTACTGCTGGTAGGAACAGACGACTGTCAGCGCCCTCTTACTGCTGGTAGGAACAGACGACTGTCAGCGCCGTCTTGCTGCTGGTAGGAACAGACGACTGTCAGCGCCGTCTTGCTGCTGGTAGGAACAGACGACTGTCAGCGCCCTCTTACTGCTGGTAGGAACAGACGACTGTCAGCGCCCTCTTACTGCTGGTAGGAACAGACGACTGTCAGCGCCCTCTTACTGCTGGTAGGAACAGACGACTGTCAGCGCCCGCTTGCTGCTGGTAGGAACAGACTGTCAGCGCCCTCTTACTGCTGGTAGGAACAGACTGTCAGCGCCCTCTTGCTGCTGGTAGGAACAGACGACTGTCAGCGCCCTCTTGCTGCTGGTAGGAACAGACGACTGTCAGCGCCCTCTTGCTGCTGGTAGGAACAGACTGTCAGCGCCCTCTTACTGCTGGTAGGAACAGACTGTCAGCGCCCTCTTACTGCTGGTAGGAACAGACTGTCAGCGCACTCTTACTGCTGGTAGGAACAGACTGTCAGCGCCCTCTTACTGCTGGTAGGAACAGACGACTGTCAGCGCCCTCTTACTGCTGGTAGGAACAGACGACTGTCAGCGCCCTCTTACTGCTGGTAGGAACAGACGACTGTCAGCGCCCTCTTACTGCTGGTAGGAACAGACGACTGTCAGCGCCCTCTTACTGCTGGTAGGAACAGACGACTGTCAGCGCCCTCTTACTGCTGGTAGGAACAGACGACTGTCAGCGCCCTCTTACTGCTGGTAGGAACAGACGACTGTCAGCGCCCTCTTACTGCTGGTAGGAACAGACGACTGTCAGCGCCCTCTTACTGCTGGTAGGAACAGACGACTGTCAGCGCCCTCTTACTGCTGGTAGGAACAGACGACTGTCAGCGCCCTCTTACTGCTGGTAGGAACAGACGACTGTCAGCGCCCTCTTACTGCTGGTAGGAACAGACGACTGTCAGCGCCGTCTTGCTGCTGGTAGGAACAGACGACTGTCAGCGCCGTCTTGCTGCTGGTAGGAACAGACGACTGTCAGCGCCCTCTTACTGCTGGTAGGAACAGACGACTGTCAGCGCCCTCTTACTGCTGGTAGGAACAGACGACTGTCAGCGCCCTCTTACTGCTGGTAGGAACAGACGACTGTCAGCGCCCTCTTACTGCTGGTAGGAACAGACGACTGTCAGCGCCCGCTTGCTGCTGGTAGGAACAGACTGTCAGCGCCCTCTTACTGCTGGTAGGAACAGACTGTCAGCGCCCTCTTGCTGCTGGTAGGAACAGACGACTGTCAGCGCCCTCTTGCTGCTGGTAGGAACAGACGACTGTCAGCGCCCTCTTACTGCTGGTAGGAACAGACTGTCAGCGCCCTCTTACTGCTGGTAGGAACAGACTGTCAGCGCCCTCTTACTGCTGGTAGGAACAGACTGTCAGCGCCCTCTTACTGCTGGTAGGAACAGACTGTCAGCGCACTCTTACTGCTGGTAGGAACAGACTGTCAGCGCCCTCTTACTGCTGGTAGGAACAGACGACTGTCAGCGCCCTCTTACTGCTGGTAGGAACAGACGACTGTCAGCGCCCTCTTACTGCTGGTAGGAACAGACGACTGTCAGCGCCCGCTTGCTGCTGGTAGGAACAGACTGTCAGCGCCCTCTTACTGCTGGTAGGAACAGACGACTGTCAGCGCCGTCTTGCTGCTGGTAGGAACAGACGACTGTCAGCGCCCTCTTACTGCTGGTAGGAACAGACGACTGTCAGCGCCCTCTTGCTGCTGGTAGGAACAGACGACTGTCAGCGCCCTCTTACTGCTGGTAGGAACAGACGACTGTCAGCGCCCTCTTACTGCTGGTAGGAACAGACGACTGTCAGCGCCCTCTTACTGCTGGTAGGAACAGACTGTCAGCGCCCTCTTGCTGCTGGTAGGAACAGACGACTGTCAGCGCCCTCTTGCTGCTGGTAGGAACAGACGACTGTCAGCGCCGTCTTGCTGCTGGTAGGAACAGACGACTGTCAGCGCCCTCTTACTGCTGGTAGGAACAGACGACTGTCAGCGCCCTCTTGCTGCTGGTAGGAACAGACGACTGTCAGCGCCCGCTTGCTGCTGGTAGGAACAGACTGTCAGCGCCCTCTTGCTGCTGGTAGGAACAGACTGTCAGCGCCCTCTTGCTGCTGGTAGGAACAGACGACTGTCAGCGCCGTCTTGCTGCTGGTAGGAACAGACGACTGTCAGCGCCCTCTTACTGCTGGTAGGAACAGACGACTGTCAGCGCCCTCTTACTGCTGGTAGGAACAGACGACTGTCAGCGCCCTCTTGCTGCTGGTAGGAACAGACGACTGTCAGCGCCCGCTTGCTGCTGGTAGGAACAGACGACTGTCAGCGCCCTCTTACTGCTGGTAGGAACAGACGACTGTCAGCGCCCTCTTACTGCTGGTAGGAACAGACTGTCAGCGCCCTCTTGCTGCTGGTAGGAACAGACTGTCAGCGCCCTCTTGCTTCTGGTAGGAACAGACTGTCAGCGCCCTCTTGCTTCTGGTAGGAACAGACGACTGTCAGCGCCGTCTTGCTGCTGGTAGGAACAGACGACTGTCAGCGCCGTCTTACTGCTGGTAGGAACAGACGACTGTCAGCGCCCTCTTACTGCTGGTAGGAACAGACGACTGTCAGCGCCCTCTTACTGCTGGTAGGAACAGACGACTGTCAGCTCCGTCTTGCTGCTGGTAGGAACAGACGACTGTCAGCGCCGTCTTACTGCTGGTAGGAACAGACGACTGTCAGCGCCCTCTTACTGCTGGTAGGAACAGACGACTGTCAGCGCCCTCTTACTGCTGGTAGGAACAGACGACTGTCAGCGCCCGCTTGCTGCTGGTAGGAACAGACGACTGTCAGCGCCCGCTTGCTGCTGGTAGGAACAGACTGTCAGCGCCCTCTTGCTGCTGGTAGGAACAGACGACTGTCAGCGCCCTCTTGCTGCTGGTAGGAACAGACGACTGTCAGCGCCCTCTTACTGCTGGTAGGAACAGACGACTGTCAGCGCCCTCTTACTGCTGGTAGGAACAGACGACTGTCAGCGCCCTCTTACTGCTGGTAGGAACAGACGACTGTCAGCGCCCGCTTGCTGCTGGTAGGAACAGACGACTGTCAGCGCCCTCTTACTGCTGGTAGGAACAGACTGTCAGCGCCCTCTTACTGCTGGTAGGAACAGACTGTCAGCGCCCTCTTGCTGCTGGTAGGAACAGACTGTCAGCGCCCTCTTGCTTCTGGTAGGAACAGACGACTGTCAGCGCCGTCTTGCTGCTGGTAGGAACAGACGACTGTCAGCGCCGTCTTACTGCTGGTAGGAACAGACGACTGTCAGCGCCCTCTTACTGCTGGTAGGAACAGACGACTGTCAGCGCCCTCTTACTGCTGGTAGGAACAGACGACTGTCAGCTCCGTCTTGCTGCTGGTAGGAACAGACGACTGTCAGCGCCCTCTTACTGCTGGTAGGAACAGACGACTGTCAGCGCCCTCTTACTGCTGGTAGGAACAGACTGTCAGCGCCCTCTTGCTGCTGGTAGGAACAGACGACTGTCAGCGCCGTCTTGCTGCTGGTAGGAACAGACGACTGTCAGCGCCGTCTTGCTGCTGGTAGGAACAGACGACTGTCAGCGCCCTCTTACTGCTGGTAGGAACAGACGACTGTCAGCGCCCTCTTGCTGCTGGTAGGAACAGACGACTGTCAGCGCCCGCTTGCTGCTGGTAGGAACAGACTGTCAGCGCCCTCTTACTGCTGGTAGGAACAGACTGTCAGCGCCCTCTTGCTGCTGGTAGGAACAGACTGTCAGCGCCGTCTTGCTGCTGGTAGGAACAGACGACTGTCAGCGCCCTCTTACTGCTGGTAGGAACAGACGACTGTCAGCGCCCTCTTACTGCTGGTAGGAACAGACGACTGTCAGCGCCCTCTTGCTGCTGGTAGGAACAGACGACTGTCAGCGCCCGCTTGCTGCTGGTAGGAACAGACGACTGTCAGCGCCCTCTTACTGCTGGTAGGAACAGACTGTCAGCGCCCTCTTACTGCTGGTAGGAACAGACTGTCAGCGCCCTCTTGCTGCTGGTAGGAACAGACTGTCAGCGCCCTCTTGCTTCTGGTAGGAACAGACTGTCAGCGCCCTCTTGCTTCTGGTAGGAACAGACGACTGTCAGCGCCGTCTTGCTGCTGGTAGGAACAGACGACTGTCAGCGCCGTCTTACTGCTGGTAGGAACAGACGACTGTCAGCGCCCTCTTACTGCTGGTAGGAACAGACGACTGTCAGCGCCCTCTTACTGCTGGTAGGAACAGACGACTGTCAGCTCCGTCTTGCTGCTGGTAGGAACAGACGACTGTCAGCGCCGTCTTACTGCTGGTAGGAACAGACGACTGTCAGCGCCCTCTTACTGCTGGTAGGAACAGACGACTGTCAGCGCCCTCTTACTGCTGGTAGGAACAGACGACTGTCAGCGCCCGCTTGCTGCTGGTAGGAACAGACGACTGTCAGCGCCCGCTTGCTGCTGGTAGGAACAGACTGTCAGCGCCCTCTTGCTGCTGGTAGGAACAGACGACTGTCAGCGCCCTCTTGCTGCTGGTAGGAACAGACGACTGTCAGCGCCCTCTTGCTGCTGGTAGGAACAGACGACTGTCAGCGCCCTCTTACTGCTGGTAGGAACAGACGACTGTCAGCGCCCTCTTACTGCTGGTAGGAACAGACGACTGTCAGCGCCCTCTTACTGCTGGTAGGAACAGACGACTGTCAGCGCCCGCTTGCTGCTGGTAGGAACAGACGACTGTCAGCGCCCTCTTACTGCTGGTAGGAACAGACTGTCAGCGCCCTCTTACTGCTGGTAGGAACAGACTGTCAGCGCCCTCTTGCTGCTGGTAGGAACAGACTGTCAGCGCCCTCTTGCTTCTGGTAGGAACAGACTGTCAGCGCCCTCTTGCTTCTGGTAGGAACAGACTGTCAGCGCCCTCTTGCTTCTGGTAGGAACAGACTGTCAGCGCCGTCTTGCTTCTGGTAGGAACAGACGACTGTCAGCGCCGTCTTGCTGCTGGTAGGAACAGACGACTGTCAGCGCCGTCTTACTGCTGGTAGGAACAGACGACTGTCAGCGCCCTCTTACTGCTGGTAGGAACAGACGACTGTCAGCGCCCTCTTACTGCTGGTAGGAACAGACGACTGTCAGCTCCGTCTTGCTGCTGGTAGGAACAGACGACTGTCAGCGCCGTCTTACTGCTGGTAGGAACAGACGACTGTCAGCGCCGTCTTACTGCTGGTAGGAACAGACGACTGTCAGCGCCGTCTTACTGCTGGTAGGAACAGACGACTGTCAGCGCCGTCTTACTGCTGGTAGGAACAGACTGTCAGCGCCCTCTTGCTGCTGGTAGGAACAGACTGTCAGCGCCCTCTTGCTTCTGGTAGGAACAGACGACTGTCAGCGCCGTCTTGCTGCTGGTAGGAACAGACGACTGTCAGCGCCGTCTTGCTGCTGGTAGGAACAGACGACTGTCAGCGCCCTCTTGCTTCTGGTAGGAACAGACGACTGTCAGCGCCGTCTTGCTGCTGGTAGGAACAGACGACTGTCAGCGCCGTCTTGCTGCTGGTAGGAACAGACGACTGTCAGCGCCGTCTTGCTGCTGGTAGGAACAGACGACTGTCAGCGCCGTCTTACTGCTGGTAGGAACAGACTGTCAGCGCCGTCTTGCTGCTGGTAGGAACAGACGACTGTCAGCGCCGTCTTACTGCTGGTAGGAACAGACGACTGTCAGCGCCGTCTTACTGCTGGTAGGAACAGACTGTCAGCGCCCTCTTACTGCTGGTAGGAACAGACGACTGTCAGCGCCCTCTTACTGCTGGTAGGAACAGACGACTGTCAGCGCCCTCTTACTGCTGGTAGGAACAGACGACTGTCAGCGCCCTCTTACTGCTGGTAGGAACAGACGACTGTCAGCGCCCTCTTACTGCTGGTAGGAACAGACGACTGTCAGCGCCCTCTTACTGCTGGTAGGAACAGACGACTGTCAGCGCCCTCTTACTGCTGGTAGGAACAGACGACTGTCAGCGCCCTCTTACTGCTGGTAGGAACAGACGACTGTCAGCGCCCTCTTACTGCTGGTAGGAACAGACGACTGTCAGCGCCCTCTTGCTGCTGGTAGGAACAGACGACTGTCAGCGCCCGCTTGCTGCTGGTAGGAACAGACGACTGTCAGCGCCCTCTTACTGCTGGTAGGAACAGACGACTGTCAGCGCCCTCTTACTGCTGGTAGGAACAGACGACTGTCAGCGCCCTCTTACTGCTGGTAGGAACAGACGACTGTCAGCGCCCTCTTACTGCTGGTAGGAACAGACGACTGTCAGCGCCCTCTTACTGCTGGTAGGAACAGACGACTGTCAGCGCCCTCTTGCTGCTGGTAGGAACAGACGACTGTCAGCGCCCTCTTGCTGCTGGTAGGAACAGACGACTGTCAGCGCCCTCTTGCTGCTGGTAGGAACAGACGACTGTCAGCGCCCTCTTGCTGCTGGTAGGAACAGACGACTGTCAGCGCCCTCTTACTGCTGGTAGGAACAGACGACTGTCAGCGCCCTCTTACTGCTGGTAGGAACAGACGACTGTCAGCGCCCTCTTACTGCTGGTAGGAACAGACGACTGTCAGCGCCCTCTTACTGCTGGTAGGAACAGACGACTGTCAGCGCCCTCTTACTGCTGGTAGGAACAGACGACTGTCAGCGCCCTCTTACTGCTGGTAGGAACAGACGACTGTCAGCGCCCTCTTACTGCTGGTAGGAACAGACGACTGTCAGCGCCCTCTTACTGCTGGTAGGAACAGACGACTGTCAGCGCCCTCTTACTGCTGGTAGGAACAGACGACTGTCAGCGCCCTCTTACTGCTGGTAGGAACAGACGACTGTCAGCGCCCTCTTACTGCTGGTAGGAACAGACGACTGTCAGCGCCCTCTTACTGCTGGTAGGAACAGACGACTGTCAGCGCCCTCTTACTGCTGGTAGGAACAGACGACTGTCAGCGCCCTCTTACTGCTGGTAGGAACAGACGACTGTCAGCGCCCTCTTACTGCTGGTAGGAACAGACGACTGTCAGCGCCCTCTTACTGCTGGTAGGAACAGACGACTGTCAGCGCCCTCTTACTGCTGGTAGGAACAGACGACTGTCAGCGCCCTCTTACTGCTGGTAGGAACAGACGACTGTCAGCGCCCTCTTACTGCTGGTAGGAACAGACGACTGTCAGCGCCCTCTTACTGCTGGTAGGAACAGACGACTGTCAGCGCCCTCTTACTGCTGGTAGGAACAGACGACTGTCAGCGCCCTCTTACTGCTGGTAGGAACAGACGACTGTCAGCGCCCTCTTACTGCTGGTAGGAACAGACGACTGTCAGCGCCCTCTTACTGCTGGTAGGAACAGACGACTGTCAGCGCCCTCTTACTGCTGGTAGGAACAGACGACTGTCAGCGCCCTCTTACTGCTGGTAGGAACAGACGACTGTCAGCGCCCTCTTACTGCTGGTAGGAACAGACGACTGTCAGCGCCCTCTTACTGCTGGTAGGAACAGACGACTGTCAGCGCCCTCTTACTGCTGGTAGGAACAGACGACTGTCAGCGCCCTCTTACTGCTGGTAGGAACAGACGACTGTCAGCGCCCTCTTACTGCTGGTAGGAACAGACGACTGTCAGCGCCCTCTTACTGCTGGTAGGAACAGACGACTGTCAGCGCCCTCTTACTGCTGGTAGGAACAGACGACTGTCAGCGCCCTCTTACTGCTGGTAGGAACAGACGACTGTCAGCGCCCTCTTACTGCTGGTAGGAACAGACGACTGTCAGCGCCCTCTTACTGCTGGTAGGAACAGACGACTGTCAGCGCCCTCTTACTGCTGGTAGGAACAGACGACTGTCAGCGCCCTCTTACTGCTGGTAGGAACAGACGACTGTCAGCGCCCTCTTACTGCTGGTAGGAACAGACGACTGTCAGCGCCCTCTTGCTGCTGGTAGGAACAGACGACTGTCAGCGCCCTCTTGCTGCTGGTAGGAACAGACGACTGTCAGCGCCCTCTTGCTGCTGGTAGGAACAGACGACTGTCAGCGCCGTCTTGCTGCTGGTAGGAACAGACGACTGTCAGCGCCCTCTTACTGCTGGTAGGAACAGACGACTGTCAGCGCCCTCTTACTGCTGGTAGGAACAGACGACTGTCAGCGCCCTCTTACTGCTGGTAGGAACAGACGACTGTCAGCGCCCTCTTACTGCTGGTAGGAACAGACGACTGTCAGCGCCCTCTTACTGCTGGTAGGAACAGACGACTGTCAGCGCCCTCTTACTGCTGGTAGGAACAGACGACTGTCAGCGCCCTCTTACTGCTGGTAGGAACAGACGACTGTCAGCGCCCTCTTACTGCTGGTAGGAACAGACTACTGTCAGCGCCCTCTTACTGCTGGTAGGAACAGACTACTGTCAGCGCCCTCTTACTGCTGGTAGGAACAGACTACTGTCAGCGCCCTCTTACTGCTGGTAGGAACAGACTACTGTCAGCGCCCTCTTACTGCTGGTAGGAACAGACTACTGTCAGCGCCCTCTTACTGCTGGTAGGAACAGACTACTGTCAGCGCCCTCTTACTGCTGGTAGGAACAGACTACTGTCAGCGCCCTCTTACTGCTGGTAGGAACAGACGACTGTCAGCGCCCTCTTACTGCTGGTAGGAACAGACGACTGTCAGCGCCCTCTTACTGCTGGTAGGAACAGACGACTGTCAGCGCCCTCTTACTGCTGGTAGGAACAGACTGTCAGTGCCCTCTTACTGCTGGTAGGAACAGACGACTGTCAGTGCCCTCTTACTGCTGGTAGGAACAGACTGTCAGTGCCCTCTTACTGCTGGTAGGAACAGACGACTGTCAGTGCCCTCTTACTGCTGGTAGGAACAGACTGTCAGTGCCCTCTTACTGCTGGTAGGAACAGACGACTGTCAGTGCCCTCTTACTGCTGGTAGGAACAGACTGTCAGTGCCTTCTTACTGCTGGTAGGAACAGACGACTGTCAGTGCCCTCTTACTGCTGGTAGGAACAGACTGTCAGTGCCCTCTTACTGCTGGTAGGAACAGACGACTGTCAGTGCCCTCTTACTGCTGGTAGGAACAGACTGTCAGTGCCTTCTTACTGCTGGTAGGAACAGACGACTGTCAGTGCCCTCTTACTGCTGGTAGGAACAGACGATTACCATCATTTGAGTTTGTTTACTCAGTTATTACATTTATTTTACATGTAACAAACCAAACATTGAAATAGCGGTATGCAAAGGAAAAACCCAAACTGATCCATGCATCAATACTGGTATTTAGTAAAATGGGGTCGACCACCCAGCCCTAACAAAGTGCATCTTGATTGAATGTCTTTGTTTCCGTCTCCTAGGTGTTGTCCAGGGGGTGATAACAGGTATCCGTGGTCTGTGTAACGGGCTTGGCCCGGCCTTCTATGGCTTTATATTCTACCTGTTCCATGTGGAGCTGACTGATCTGGACGCTGTAGACAGCCCTGGGAAAGAACCCAAACCTAACATGGCCAACCCTGCTGATGAGGTGAGACCTTTGAGGATAGAGGACACACACACACACACGGCTAACCCCACTGACGAAGTGAGACCGTGGAGGAGTGTATGGGACAGGACTGAGAGACAACGGTATAGGAGTATATATTCAGACACTATTTAGATCCAACCGTTTTGATATCATGGCGTCACTCGCCTATAAGAACATGGAGGTCTCAGCCTTCAGACACTCCATTCATAATCTCCTACCTACTGTACATCTGACTGAAGGAACTGTTGTTGGGCACTTTGCTAAAACACACACATCCCCCTTTCACAAAGACCCTCCCCATTAATCATCAGTTTCTCTGCCCCCCCCCCCCCCCCCCCCTCTCTCTTCCTCCAGAGTTCCATCATCCCCGGCCCTCCCTTCCTGTTCGGGGCGTGCTCCGTACTGCTCTCTCTGTTAGTAGCCCTGTTCATCCCAGAGCACAGTGGCCCGGGGGTCCGGCCGGGAGGCTACAAGAAACACAACAACGGGGCCCAGAGCCACTCACACAGCCCTCCCAGTAGTGGGGCTGAGGGCAAGGAGCTGCTACTGGATGGCAGCTGTGTATAACGCCAGCCTGGGGGCACAAACTCCACACTTGCTCCCCCTGAGCCCAAACAAGTGAACCATTACTTTCACACATGTACCCAGATGAGTGGCCTCTTCTTCGGGCAGGGAAGATGTGTGTGTGTGTCTGAACACCTCGTGGGCTGTGGTTTATCTGAAGCAGCTGAGTTGTGTGTGAGTGAGACTCTCTTGGTTGAGCTGATCTCTGCCCTGAGAGTCTTGAGAAGCAGGAAGAGGATAAAGGAGGTGGGAATGTAGAGTTCCTGCCAGAGAGCAATGCAGCACACCCATCCGTCCCACATGGGCGGGATCTGGTTGGCGTGAAGGTCCAAGGTTATCTGAACTGTTACTAAGCACTGTGTGAATTATTCATCCAAAATGGCACCCTAGTCCCTATATAGTGCACTTCTTTTGACCAGGGACCACTAGGGAATAGGGTACCGTTTGTGATGCAACCAATGTAGCCAAGCAACCCACTCTGACAACAACTGTTCTTTCCCTTAGAGAGTCAGTTCTGCTGGCCAGTTTACAAGCTACCAAACTTCTGTTGTGACTGATTTTATTGTCTTAATGTGGCAGACGAGAAAGCAGGTCTTCCTCTGTGTGTGTGTGTGTGTCCAAAGCTGGGAGAGAAGTTACTGTATGCGTCCAAAATGGCCCCCCATTCACTTTATAGTGCACTACTTTTGACCAGCCTCTGGTGCACTATAAAGGGAATGGGGTGCCATTTGGGAGGAAAACACTGTAGAACTTGAGAGCCTCTGAAGATCCATCTAAGAACCACTACCCATCCAGATGGGGACAGCACAATAGACATCAACCTTTAACGATTTTTCCAGAGGGAGTTGAACCTAGCATTTGACTGACCAACCTCCATTCCATTTGAATATCACATTTAGCTGAGTTGTGTGTAAACCACTTTAGTTTTCCGATGTTTACCTTCCTGTCGTCTGTTCCATTAGACTAGCAGACAGACAGTACAGGACCTTTTGGGTTGGGTATGTTTCCTGTTCATCACTTAAGGCTAGGGTTGCCTTGGAAGTGATGTTGTCTTCATATTTAATATATTACAACAACCTGTATGAAGACTGTTGTCTGAGGTGGGTCTGTAATTGTTGCTTTCGCTGCTATTGGAGCCTTAAGTCATTTTAGTCTTGTTTTCTAATTCTACTCCTCACAACCCTCTTCCATGTGAATCTAGGCACAACCGTAGTTAACACAGACTGGTATGACTTTAGTTCTGTTAACAACCGTAGTTAACACAGACTGGCATGACTTTAGTTCTGTTAACAACCGTAGTTAACACAGACTGGCATGACTTTAGTTCTATTAACAACCGTAGTTAACACACAGACTGGCATGACTTTAGTTCTGTTAACAACCGTAGTTAACACACAGACTGGCATGACTTTAGTTCTGTTAACAACCGTAGTTAACACAGACTGGCATGACTTTAGTTCTATTAACAACCGTAGTTAACACACAGACTGGCATGACTTTAGTTCTGTTAACAACCGTAGTTAACACACAGACTGGCATGACTTTAGTTCTGTTAACACACAGACTGGCATGACTTTAGTTCTGTTAACAACCGTAGTTAACACACAGACTGGCATGACTTTAGTTCTGTTAACAACCGTAGTTAACACAGACTGGCATGACTTTAGTTCTGTTAACAACTGTAGTTAAAACACAGACTGGCATGACTTTAGTTCTGTTAACAACCGTAGTTAACACACAGACTGGCATGACTTTAGTTCTGTTAACAACTGTAGTTAAAACACAGACTGGCATGACTTTAGTTCTGTTAACAACCGTAGTTAACACACAGACTGGCATGACTTTAGTTCTGTTAACAACTGTAGTTAACACACAGACTGGCATGACTTTAGTTCTGTTAACAACTGTAGTTAACACAGACTGGCATGACTTTAGTTCTGTTAACAACTGTAGTTAACACAGACTGGCATGACTGTAGTTCTGTTAACAACCGTAGTTAACACACAGACTGGCATGACTTTAGTTCTGTTAACAACTGTAGTTAAAACACAGACTGGCATGACTTTAGTTCTGTTAACAACTGTAGTTAACACACAGACTGGCATGACTTTAGTTCTGTTAACAACCGTAGTTAACACAGACTGGCATGACTTTAGTTCTGTTAACAACTGTAGTTAACACACAGACTGGCATGACTTTAGTTCTGTTAACAACCGTAGTTAACACACAGACTGGCATGACTTTAGTTCTGTTAACAACCGTAGTTAACACACAGACTGGCATGACTTTAGTTCTGTTAACAACCGTAGTTAACACACAGACTGGCATGACTTTAGTTCTGTTAACAACTTTACCATAGACGGTTTCTGGTTCTTTATTAACAAAGTGTCTTGAGTGCTGATCTAGGATCAGTGTTGCCTGTTAGATCATAGTGAATATGATTATATGGTCGGGGGACAACCTGATCCAAGATCAGCCACTCCTACTCTAAGATACTTAGTGAATAAGTTTCCTTATCTGTAATGTTGGTATCAATGTGAGCACTGATATTGTTAATAAAACGGTCTGTGGTAATATTATTAGGTTCAGTAAAAATTCATATCATTTGTTGTTCTGCGGTAGGATAGTAAAGGTTAAATGTTGTGTGGCATTAGACAAGACTGCAAATGTGGTTTTAGCTCCCGTGTCTGACTGCAAAGGTGTTGCAGATACTACTGTAAATCTTTGCTGTTGTACTTTTGAAACAATAGATTTTTTTTTTGTAAATGAGCCTCAAGTGCATTGAAATAACCAAATAGAACTGATTGGTGTCAAAATGTTGGACATTTTCAGAATTTCTATTTAGTCAAATTAACTTTTTTGTGCCATTTTTTAAAAATGTTATTATTATTTATGACAAAAAAAACACAAGGAAGGGGTAACATTAATGTACTAGAACATGAAGGACAAACAATACAGCATCAAGACACTATCAAACATGTATCAGTCTTTCCGCAACAGAGCCATCCTTATGTGTGAGGGTGCGTGTGCATGATAGTAATATAATATATATGTCATAGTTTCCTTTTTCATGATCACAATCTTGTTTGTTTTTGTTAATTTGTTTGACTACTTAATTTTTTTAAAAGCTTTTAACACTTAGATGTTCCAATGTTTTTAGTTGTGGATTTCTTCAACATTTTGGGGATTTATTGAATGTTCAGCTTTGCGTTTAAAAACTAATTTCTCAATGGTCAGTTCAATTTAACAATAAGCTGTTAATTTTGTTTAAATGTTATCAATAGATGACATCACTAGCATAATTTAATGTTCTAAGCAATACATGTTGTTATGCCAACCAAACATACTATTTGTAATTTCAACTGGGTTAGCAGTGAGGCCATTAACTCTGATTTTCTGTTCTACCTGTGTGTCTCAACTGGCACCATATGGGCCCTGGTCAAAAGTAGTACACCACATAGGGAATAGATATGCCAATGCTCAGAAAATATTGAATTGGACCAACAACACACTTAAGGACAGTAAAGCCAATGACTAAGATCCTACATGAATTATTACAATTGATTCTGCACCAGCCACAACACATTTACAGTTCAAACATGTATTTCAGTAAATGTACAAACATTTGTTTACTTGACGTGTGTGCGCAAAACATTAGGAAAACCTTCCTAATATTGAGTTGGTCCCCCTTTTGCCCTTAGAACAGCCTCATTTGGTCAGGGCGTGGACTCTACAAAGTGTTGAAGGCGTTTCACAGGGATACTGACCCATATTGACTCCAATGCTTCCTACAGTTGTCAAGTTGGCTGGATGTCCTTTGGGTGTTGGACCATTCTGATACACACGGGAGACTGAGTATAAAAAAAAAAACAGCAGTGTTGCAGTTCTTGACACAAACCGGTGCGCCTGGCACCTACTACCATACCCTGTTCTAAGACGCTTAAATCTTTTGTCTTGCCCATTCACCCTCTGAATGGCACACAGACACAATCCATGTCTCAATGATCTCGAGGCTTAAAAATCCTTCTTTAACCTGTCTCCTCCCCTTCATCTACACTGATTGAAGTGGATTTAACAAGTGACATCAATAAGGGATCATAGTTTTCACCTGGTCCTTCTGTCAAGGAAAGAGGTGTTCCTAATGTTTTGTAAACTCAGTGTGTATGTTAACTTAAAAGGAGATGGGATCCTACCGGTCTGATTTGCTACAGTAGTGTGGAGCAACTATACTGAACAAAAATATAAACGCAACAGTTTCAAAGATTTTACTGAGTTACAGATCATTTAAGGAAATCAGTCAATTGAAATAAATAAATTATGCCCTAATTTATGGATTTCAAATGACTGGGAATACAGATATATGCATCTGTTGGTCACAGATACCTTATCATGCTGAAACATGAGGTGATGGCGGTGGATGAATGGCAGAACAATGGCCCTCAGGATCTCGTCACGGTATCTCTGTGCATTCAAATTGCCATCGAAAAAATGCAATTGTGTTCGTTGTCTGTAGTTTATGCCTGCCCATACCATAACCCCACCGCCACCATGGGGCACTCTGTTCACAATGTTGACCCCTCAGTTGGATGGATAACTTGGCAAAGGAGAAATGCTCACTAACAGGGATGGAAACACATTTGAGAAAGATTAGTTTTTTGTGCGTATGGAATATTTCTGGGATCTTTTATTTCAGCTCATGGGACCAACACTTTACATGTTGCGTTTATACATTTTTGATCAGTATATATTTCTCATACTGACCTTGGTTCTGTGGGCCGCTCCTGTTTTGTAGTCCGATGTGGCCTGAGCTGAGCCTCCCCTCTGTGACTGGACCGGTGGAGGATGATCATCATAATAATAGCATGTAAACATGGGAATCTAATGGCAAAGTATTTATTAAAGATTTATTGTACATTGAGTTTTGACTTTGTCTTTTGCCACATACAGTAGGCTACATGTAAAAACATGACCTGGAAACGTGGTCGTGTTTATTAGTGCACATCGTACCAAAACGTTTTTTGCAATGGAAAAAAATATATATTATTGGACTAAGATTGTACCTCTCTGTATTCCGTTTCAGGCTTTATTACATGTTATGCCCACTGAACACCACCCAGGCTTCAGCGGACAGAACAAACACAGAACGTTCTGTTCTTCATTTGTGTTAAATTATTTTACTATGGTAGTAATGTGAGGATGTTCTTGTTTTCAAAGCACCTCCTCCCTCCCACTACGAGATTATTCAGAAACCACTGATGGAGCCCTTTTTAATCTAAACGGTTAGTAGGAATGTTTAGTCTGTAGCTAGTTTTCCTTCCAATTGACCACAGATTTTCATGCGAATATTCAAAAATGTGCATAAAATCAATCTGCAGGTTTTCCCACCAGAGGATGTTTCCAACAAATTGATTTATTGCGGATAAAAGGCTGTGTGATGAAACGGTGCGTATAAAAATTGCTTTTGCGATTTAATTCCAGTGTGCCGAATTAAAAACTACAAGTTAAATGGGTTTCCTACTCGACTGCTGGTAATGTCACAACAAATGTTGCGTTATATAGTAAGTGTGCCCACTGGTACTGGTATGCATGTGAGCTCTAGCAGCTCGCAGATAGAGTGAGGGTATAGCCTACATCAGGGATGGGCAATTTTGATGCGGGTAGGAGCCACAAAAAAATCTGAACTCCTCATGAGCGGCTGCAGTTGATAAACGGGTCTGCCTACCTACCCCCCTTCCCGTTTTACTTCATTTCGTGCAATTCTAAACGTTTACGTAGAGATAATGTAGCAGCCCTCTAAGACCATCACATCCTATACATCACATACTATCTACTTAAAGCAACTTTTCATGACGGTCTGTCAATATGTGGACGTTGACAATCGGTGTCATTAGGGTCATGTGACCTGACCAGAGAGAACTTGGGTGTGTGCACGCTCACCCAGTCTCTAGACGACGGCTGAACATTGGAAGAACAAACTGTGTGCCATGCAGTTCACCAGTCCTCATTTTAAATACATTTTGTAGCTGCATGGTCCGAGCCATAACATGAATCAGAATTCTCCTGTCCTGTCCTGCCCTATCCTCTCACGCACTGTCCTCTCCTGTATTAGTAATAAACAAGTTAAGCCACAAGGTGGCAGCAGTGTGAGGTGGGGAAACTAACCTCTAACATTCTCTCATTGAGTCTATGAGGGAGAGAAAATAAACAAAAATGAAATAACAATAAGAAATTAACAGTTTCAAAAGAATAGGTATTTCTATTGTTATAATATTGTCTAGTGTTGTAACAATGTGCAAATAGTTTAAGTATGAAAGGGAAAATAAATTAACAAATATGTGTCTGTAATGGGGTCACATTTGGCAGGATCTTAGGAAGTACAGCTCAGTTTCTACCTCATTTTGTGGGCAGTGGGCGCACAGCCTGTCTTCCCTCGACAGCCTATGGTGGCCTCGCTCAAAAGCAAGACTATGGTCACTGAGTCTGTACATAGTCGAAGCTTTTCTTAATTTGGGGTCAGTCACAGTGGTCAGGCATAACCGTGGGAAGATGGGGGGGGGGGGTTAACTTGAGGTGAGGAAGCATGTTTTAGGCCTACCAGAGTTACTCCTATAATCTGACAATATAATCCTTATACAAAATATTACGATAGAAAAATGTATGAATTAGCATCCCAGACGCCTATATCTGTACGCAGTAGCCTATCGGGCAAGGATAAAGAAATGCATGTCAGTGTGGTAGCATGCTGCCCGCATGTCACCGTGTTTCTCTCTCTCGCTAGGCCTAAACTTCTCTTCCTTTGTGTATATACATACATACAAATAAACAGTGCATTCAGAAAGTATTCAGACCCTTTGACTTTTTCCACATTTTGTTGCGTTACAGCCTTATTCAAGAAAATTTATTTAAAAAAGATATCAGCAATCTACACACAATACCCCATAATGACAAAGCAATTTGTAAATGTATTAAAAATAAAAACAGAAATACTTTATTTACATATGTATTCAGACCCTTTGCTATGAGACTTGAAATTGAGCTCAGGTGCATCCTGTTTCCATTGATCATCCTTGAGATGATTCTACAACTTGATTGGAGTCCATCTGTGGGAAATGCAATTGATTGGACATGATTTGGAAAGGCACACACCTGTCTATATAAGGTCCCATAGTTGACAGTACAGCAAAAACCAAGCCATGAGTTCGATGGAATTGTCCGTAGAGCTCAGATCTGGGGAAGGGTACCAAAACATTTCTGCAGCATTGAAGGTCTCCAAGAACACAGTGGCCTCCATCAATCTTAAATGGAGGAAGTTTGGAACCACCAAGACTCTTCCTAGAGCTGGCTGCCCGGCCAAACTGATCAATCGGGGGAGAAGGGCCTTGGTCAGGGAGGTGACCAAGAACCCAATGGTCACTCTGACAGAGCTTGAGAGTTCCTCTGTGGAGATGGGAGAGCCTTCCAGAAGGACAACCATCTCTGCAGCACTCCACCAATCAGGCCTTTATGGTAGAGTGGCCAGATAGAAGCCACTCCTCAGTAAAATGCACATGACAGCCCGCTTGGAGTTTGCCAAACGGCACCTGAAGATTCTCAGACCATGAAAAACAAGATTCTCTCGTCTGATGAAACCAAGATTGAACTCTTTGGCCTGAATACCAAGCGTCACCTCTGGAGGAAACCTGGCACCATCCCTACGGTGAAGCATGGTGATGGCAGCATCATGCTTTGGGGATGTTTTTCAGCAGCAGGGACTGGGAGACTAGTCAGGATCGAGGCAAAGATTATCGTAGCAAAGTACAGAGAGATCCTTGATGAAAACCTGCTCCAGAGCACTCAGCCCCAGTCTGAGGTCCTAAGGTTCACCTTCCTTCAGGACAATGACCCTAAGCACACAGCCAAGACAACGCAGGAATGGCTTCGGGATAAGTCTCTAAATGTTCTTAAGTGGCCCAGCCAGAGCCCTGACTTGAACCCGATCAAACATCTCTGGAAAGACCTGAAAATAACTGTGCAGCAACGCTCCCCATCCAACCTGACAGAGCTTGAGAGGATCTGCAGAGAAGAATGGGAGAAACTCCCCAAATACAGGTGTGCTGAGCTTGTAGCATCATACCCAAGAAGACTCTGCTGTAATCGCTACCAAAGGGTCTTTAACAACAACTGAGTAAAAGGTCTGAATACTAAAGTAAATGTGATATTTCAGTTTTTAATTTTTAATAAATTTGCAACAATTCAACTGGTTTTTGCTTTGTGTGTAGATTGAGGGAAACAACTATTTGATACATTTTAGAATAAGACTAACAACAATATGTGGAAAAAGTGAATACTTTCCGAAGGAACCGTATATGTACGTCACAACGCAACTGATTGGCTCAAACGCATTAAGAAGGAAAGAAATTCCACAAATGAACTTTTTAAGAAGGCATGCCTGTTGAAATTTAAATGTATTCCAGGTGACTACCTTGTGAAGCTGGTTGAGAGAATGCCAAGCGTGTTTAAAGCTGTCATCAAGGCAAAGGGTGGCTACTTTGAAGAATCTCAAATATATAATATATTTTGATTTGCTTAACACTTTTTTATGGTTACTACATGATTTCAAATGTGTTAGTTAATAGTTTTGATGTCTTCACTATTCTACAATGTAGAAAATAGTAAAAAGAAAAACAAAACTTGAATGGATAGGTGTGTCCAAACTTTTGACTGGTACTGTGTGTGTGTGTGTGTATACACAGTTGAAGTCGGAAGTTTACATACACATTAGCCAAATACATTTAAACTCAGTTTTTCACAATTCCTGACATTTAATCCTAGTAAACATTCCCTGTCTTAGGTCAGTTAGGATCACCGCTTTATTTTAAGAATGTGAAATGTCAGAATAAAGATAATTATTTATTTGAGCTTTTATTTATTTCATCACATTCCCAGTGGGGTCAGAAGTTTACATACACTCAATTAGTATTTGGCAGCATTGCCTTTTAAATTGTTTAACTTGGGTCAAACATTTCGGGTAGCCTTCCACAAGCTTCCCACAATAAGTTGGGTGAATTTTGGCCCATTCCTCCTGACAGAACTGGTGTAACTGAGTCAGGTTTGTAGGCCTCCATGCTCGCACACGCTTTTCAGTTCTGCCCACAAATTTTCTATAGGATTGAGGTCAGGGCTTTGTGATGGCCACTCCAATACCTTGACGTTGTTGTCCTTAAGCCATTTTTCCCCAACTTTGGAAGTATGCTTGGGGTCATTGGCCATTTGGAAGACCCATTTGCGGCCAAGCTTTAACTTCCTGACTGGTGTCTTACATTTACATTTAAGTCATTTAGCAGACGCTCTTATCCAGAGCGACTTACATTTAACCTTTTTTTTTAAATTTAACTAGGCAAGTCAGTTAAGAACAAACTCTTATTTTCAATGACGGCCTAGGAACAGTGGGTTAACTGCCTTGTTCAGGGGCAGAACGACAGATTTGTACCTTGTCAGCTCGGGGATTTGAACTTGCAACCTTTCGGTTACTAGCCTAACGCTCTAACCACTAGGCTACCCTGCCGCCCAGATGTTTCTTCAAGATATCCACATACTTTTCCTCCGTCATGATGCCATCTATTTTGTGAAGTGCACCAGTCCCTCCTGCAGCAAAACACCCCCACAACATGATGCTGCCACCCCCGTGCTTCACGGTTGGGATGGTGTTCTTCGGCTTGCAAGCATCCCCCTTTTTCCTCCAAACATAACAATGGTCATTTTGGCCAAACAGTTCTATTTTTGTTTCATCAAACCAGAGGACATATCTCCAAAAAGTATGTACAGTTGCTAACCGTAGTCTGGCTTTTTTTATGACCGTTTTGGAGCAGTGGCTTCTTCCTTTCTGAGCGGCCTTTCAGGTTATGTAGATATGGGACTCGTTTTATTGTGGATATAGATACTTTTGTACCTGTTTCCTCCAGGATTTCACAAGGTCCTTTGCTGTTGTTCTGGGATTGATTTGCACTTTTCGCACCAAAGTACGTTCATCTCTAGGAGACAGAGCGCGTCTCTTTCCTGAGTGGTGTGACTGCTGCGTGGTCCCATGGTGTTTATACTTGCGTACTATTGTTTGTACAGATGAACGTGGTACCTTCAGGCATTTGGAAATTGCTCCCAAGGATGAACCAGACTTGTGGAGGTCTACAATTTCTTGGCTGATTTCTTTTGATTTTCCCATGATGTCAAGCAAAGAGGCACTGAGTTTGAAGGTAGGCCTTGAAATACATCCACAGGTACACCTCCAATTGACTCAAATGATGTCTATCAGAAGCTTCTAATGCCATGATATCATTTTCTGGAATTTTCCAAGCCGTTTAAAGGCACAGTCAACTTAGTGTATGTAAACGTCTGATCCACTGGAATTGTGATACAGTGAAACATAAGTGAAATAATCTGTGTCATGCACAAAGTAGATGTCCTAACTGACTTGCCAAAACTTTAGTTTGTTAACAAGAAATTTGTGGAGTGGTTGAAAAATAAGTTTTAATGATTCCAACCTAAGTGTATGTAAACTTCCGACGTGAACTGTATGTGTGTGTATGTATATATATATATTAATATCACACAGTGGATGCCTAAGCCTATGCATGTGATGCCCTGATGCATTTAGTGCTCAAATCTCAACTATTTTCTTGTTTTCTCATGATTTGGCTGGGTCTAATTGTATTACTGTCCTGGGGCTCTGTGGGGTCTGTTTGTGTTTGTAAACAGAGCCTCAGTACCAGCTGGCAAAGGGGACTCCTCTCCAGGTTCATCTGTCTGTAGGTGATGGCTTTATTATGGAATGTTTGGGAGTCGCTTCCTTTTAGGTGGCTGTAGAATTTAACGTCTCTTTTCTGGATTTTGATCATTAGCGTGTATCACCCTAATTCTACTTTGCATGCATTATTTTGAGTTTTACATTGTACACAGGGGATGTTTTTGCAGAGTTCTGCATAAATTAGTCTCAATTTGGTGTTTGTCCCATTTTGTGAATTATTGGTTGGTGAGTGGACCCCAGACCTCACAACCATAGCGGCAATTGGTTATATAACTGATTTGAAGTATTTTTTTAGCCAGATCCTAATTGGGATGTCAAATGTTATGTTCCTTTTGATAGTGTAGAAGAAACGTCTTGCCTCTCAGATTGTAAGGTTTCTGTGGTGCTGATGTTAAGACCAACGTGGGTATAGCTCTTTCTGTGCTCTAAGGCAACGGTGTCTAGATGGAAATTGTTGTCCTGGCAACTGAACATTTTTTGGAACCCCATTATTTTTGTCTTACTATACTGAATAAAAATATAAACACAACATGCAAAAATTTAAATGATTTCACTGTTATAGTTCATATAAAGAAATCAGTCAATTGTAATAAATAAATTATGTCCTAATTTATGGATTTCACATGACTGGGAATACAGGTATGCATCTGTTGGTCACAGATATACAGTACCATTAAAAAAAAAAGTAGGGGCGTGGATCAGAAAACTAGTCAGTATCTGGTGTGACCACCATTTACCTTATGCAGCGCGACACATCTCCTTCACATAGAGTTGATCAGGCTGTTGATTGTCGAATGTTGTCCCACTCCTCTTCAATGGCTGTGCGAAGTTGTTGGATATTGGCGGGAACTAGAACACGCTGTCGTACGCGTCGAGCGGGCTCAATGGGTGACATGTCTGGTGAGTACGCAGGCCATGGAAGAACTGGGACATTTTCAGCATCCAGGAATTGTGTACAGATCCTTGTGACATGGGGCTGTGTATTATCATGCTGAAACATGAGGTGATAACGGTGGATGAATGGTATGACAATGGGCCTCAGGATCTCGTCACGGTATCACTGTGCATTCAAAATGCCATGGATAATATGTACACTGAACAAAAATATAAACGCAACATGTAAAGTGTGAGTCCCATGTTTCATGAGCTGAAATAAAAGATCCCAGAAATGTTCCACAAGCACAAAAAGCTTATTTCTCTCTAATTTTGTGCACAAATATGTTTACATCCCTGTTAGTGAGCATTTCTCCTTTCCCAAGATAATCCATCCACCTGACAGGTGTGGCATATCAATAAAATTATTAAATAGCATGAGGGGAAATAGTACAACTAAATGCAAAAACACACATCAGACACATTTACCGTTTACTACAGTACTAAGTGGTTTAGTGAAAATGACAGTTGATGAAACAAACCCAAGCCTCCGTAGGGTTGTTGAGGGACAATCTGGGTTTAGAGTTTGTCACACCTGAGGTGACCAGTATCTCTTTGAGTGGCCTTTTATCCTCTACATGTTGAGGATTATTCTCTCTGGTATACCAGGGTGTCTGGGGTGGTATGTCCACAAACACACCTAGCATATCAGTATGCAATGCCGACGTAGGCACGGCAGCCTGATAGGACTGTCTGCTATCTACAGCAGCAGGTGGTATGGTATGTGGCGGTAACGTGGACTTGAAGGGAGTCTCTGAGATGGATACTAGTAAGAGTCTTAGCCTTAATCCTGTCATTGGCCTCATTTAGGCCTTCATACTCTATGATGATGGACTGAGGCTGCATCATCAAAAAAACGGCACCCTATTCACATCATAGTGCACTACGTTTGATCAGAGTCCTATGGGTAGTAGTGCACTACGTTTGATCAGAGCCCTATGGGTAGTAGGTCACTACGTTTGATCAGAGCCCTATGGGTAGTAGTGCACTACGTTTGATCAGAGTCCTATGGGTAGTAGTGCACTACGTTTGATCAGAGCCCTATGGGTAGTAGTGCACTACGTTTGATCAGAGCCCTATGGGTAGTAGTGCACTACGTTTGATCAGAGCCCTACGGGTAGTAGTGCACTACGTTTGATCAGAGCCCTATGGGTAGTAGTGCACTACATTTGATCAGAGTCCTATGGGTAGTAGTGCACTACGTGTGATCAGAGTCCTATGGGTAGTAGTGCACTACGTTTGATCAGAGCCCTACGGGTAGTAGTGCACTATGTTTGATCAGAGCCCTATGGGTAGTAGTGCACTACATTTCACCAGAGCACTACTGTATGGGTAGTAGTGCACTACATTTCACCAGAGCACTACTGTATGGGTAGTAGTGCACTACATTTCACCAGAGCACTACTGTATGGGTAGTAGTGCACTACATTTCACCAGAGCACTATGGGTAGTAGTGCGCTGTCTCGGGAATAGGGTGCCATTTGGGAGGCAACCTGAGTCTGTCTGGATCTGGATCTGGATATGATATTGATTCATTAAGTCTGAAATCATCTAGTCTAATTAGTCATCAGAATGGGTGGACGGTACGGGGTCTGAAATCATCTAGTCTAATTAGTCATCGGAATGGGTGGACGGTACGGGGTCTGAAATCATCTAGTGTAATTAGTCATCGGAATGGGTGGACGGTACGGGGTCTGAAATCATCTAGTGTAATTAGTCATCGGAATGGGTGGACGGTACGGGGTCTGAAATCATCTAGTGTAATTAGTCATCAGAATGGGTGGACGGTACGGGGTCTAAAATCATCTAGTCTAATTAGTCATCGGAATGGGTGGACGGTACGGGGTCTGAAATCATCTAGTCTAATTAGTCATCGGAATGGGTGGACGGTACGGGGTCTGAAATCATCTAGTCTAATTAGTCATCGGAATGGGTGGACGGTACGGGGTCTGAAATCATCTAGTCTAATTAGTCATCGGAATGGGTGGACGGTACGGGGTCTGAAATCATCTAGTCTAATTAGTCATCGGAATGGGTGGACGGTACGGGGTCTGAAATCATCTAGTCTAATTAGTCATCGGAATGGGTGGACGGTACGGGGTCTGAAATCATCTAGTCTAATTAGTCATCGGAATGGGTGGACGGTACGGGGTCTGAAATCATCTAGTCTAATTAGTCATCGGAATGGGTGGACGGTACGGGGTCTGAAATCATCTAGTCTAATTAGTCATCGGAATGGGTGGACGGTACGGGGTCTGAAATCATCTAGTCTAATTAGTCATCGGAATGGGTGGACGGTTGGTGAGCTGAAAGAAGATACATTGGCACAGCACAGACAGTTGTCAAAGTTTACAGTTACTTCAAATTCTTTCAAATGAACATCTCCAGATAAAATATTCTGGATCTCTTCCATGTGATATTCAATATGAATAAATGGTGAATTTAATGACATTGGGTACAGATGTTGTCCGTAGATCCCGATATCGCAAATCAACACATAAACAGAGGTCTCCGTTTCCCTGAGCTCTTGGTCACACAACTCTCTGTTACAATGGATCTGATAATTGTCTGGCAAGGTTAAGAGAGTAACATGTTTTAACAAGTGCATCTTTACAGAAGTCTTTATACTTCTAAGGCGCAAATGAAAAATGATTTATTTCTACAGTGAAAATGAAAAATGATTTATTTCTACAGTGAAAATGAAAAATGATTTATTTCTACAGTGAAAATGAAAAATGATTTATTTCTACAGTGAAAATGAAAAATGATTTATTTCTACAGTGAAAATGAAAAATGATTTATTTCTACAATGAAAATGAAAAAGGTTGTATTTCTAAGGCGCAAATGAAAAATTATGTAATTCAAAGGTGCAAATGAAAAATGATTTATTTCTACAGTGAAAATGAAAAAGGTTGTATTTCTAAGGCGCAAATGAAAAATTATGTATTTCAAAGGTGCAAATGAAAAAGGATTTATTTCTAACGTGCAAATAAAGTGACTGTAAAAAAAAAAGAAGCATTATTTGTCCCTCTGTGTCAGGATTAAATAATCCATGTGACTGGGCAGACCTGCAGGAATGTATTGTGATGCAGAGATGATGTCATAGCAGATTTAGCTTCCAGCTCCAGATTAAGGAGCCCGAGACTGGAAGAATGCCTCCAAATTTTGGAATTGGCTCGGGTCCACACACGCACACACCGGACACACACGTACCGGACATGCACACACCGGACACGCACGTACCGGACACGCACGCGGACCCACGCACACAAGCACAGATGGACGCATGCAGACACCCACATACACACTGTCAGATACTTCCATAGTAAATGAGTATGTCCATTATCCCCTCAAAGCCCCAGCATCCATCAGTCCAGATGGAGGAACGCTAGAAAAGGGCAGCAGGAAGGAATCTTTCTTCCGGACGGTCCAGAGAGGAAGCCGGCAAGGTGGAAGAGGACGTCATACTCGGACAGAGGGTGGAGAGGATGGAGGGTATTACCTCTTCCTGACGGGGCAGCGCGGAACGCAGTGGCGCCCTGGCGGAGTCCTCGTATGAATCACTCTGTGAACTTTATTGTTGTTTCTGTCAGGCAGCTTGGTGTGAAAGGGTCTTTGTCTCTCCCCTCTGCTGTTCCCTTGTTCTATACCTAGACCTCCAGACTGGCTGCGCCCTTCCCTCTTCCCTCCTGCCGGCCAGCTTGATTGGGTTGACCATTAACACTGGGATGGGTGTGTCCCACCCACCGCACTGCCGCTTGGACAAAGTCTGAGTCCCAAATGGCACCCTATTCCCTATATTGTCCCCTACATATGACCAGGGCCCTGTAGTGCACTACTGTGTGTAGGGGATAGGATGCCATGTGGGATGCTGCCAGGAGAGCAGAGGACCTCTGGGAGACATGCCTGCTGACTTTGTTCCGTCAGGGAAAGGTTGGGAACTGTGAAGGTTGGACAGAACAGACCTGCCATGAAGGTCCTCCCCTTTCCTTCCCCATCCCCGCATATCTATCTTCTCCAAGACACGCACTTCATGGCACTGTGGACTTGGCAGGATGACAAAAACTAGGCTGAGCTACAAATATTATTATACATGATAAAAGAGAGAGAGGCCTTCACACGGCTCTTATCAGACTGAACCCTGACCCTGTTGTTTTAGTTGTCAGACAGCCTCTGTCAACAACAGCCTTCTGAGTCTGACTACATGTGTCAGTCCCAAATGGTACCCTATTCCATATGTAGTGCACCACTTAGCCATAGGGCTCTGGTCAAAAGTAGTGCACCACTTAGCCATAGGGCTCTGGTCAAAAGTACTGCACCACTTAGCCATAGGGCTTTGGTCAAAAGTAGTGCACCACTTAGCCATAGGGCTCTGGTCAAAAGTAGTGCACCACTTAGCCATAGGGCTCTGGTCAAAAGTAGTGCACCACATACAACCTGAGAAATCTAGAACCTGAAAGGGTTCTTCGACTGCCCCCACAGGAGAACCCTTTGAAGAAACCATTTTTGATTCCAGGTTTTTGTGTTGCATGACGCCCCTGCTCCAGACAGTCTTAAGTTGTTGTCTGTAAGAACCTCAGTTGACCCTTAAAACATGTATTTGTGTTATGCATCAAAACATATATGTAGTTATAATGAAGTCATTGACTAGACTCGGCATGTATTTGTTCCCTCCTTCTTATTTCCATAACAAATGATGGGAAAGGAAATGGTTATCTTCAACTGGGAACTGAGAGCAAGATATATCTGGACACAAAATACTGTCCTGCTTCAATTTCCTGAACAGGTTCCTGAAATACATTGTCAAGGTGGTAAAACATGCATTACCACAATCACTCTCTATCAGTCACCTCATATTGCTAAATTAAGCTTAATTTCTTCAAAGGAAATTGTCGACATGTGGTTGTTATGAAATGATTATATAATGCTTATGAATGTGTTATGTAAATGTTGCTAATATGTTTGATTTATTTGACCTTTTATTTTGCAAAACATAAACTAAAAGCTGATTGACATAACTCGGAGGAGACCAAATGAGTCTCCAGAGTTTGCCATCCCTGAGACCGGGTATTTTTTAATTTAACCAGGCAAGTCAGTTAAGAACAAATTCTTATTTACAATGACGGCCTACACCGGGCCAAACTCGGACGACGCTGGGCCAATTGTGCAGCACCCTATGGGACTCCCAATCATGGCCGGTTGTGATACAGCCTGGATTCGAACCAGGGTGACTGTAGTGACGCTCCACTTGGGAGCTTGTAATTTGTACATCTAAAGGTTATTAATGATGTTAGGTATGGCGGAAGTTTTTGTAAGAGAGCTTTATAGATAAAAAAGAGAGCACTGAATAGACCTACGTGATTTCAAAGGGGGCCAGCCTACTTTCTGGTAAAGAATGCAGTGATGTGGCCTCCAAAGTGGCGCAGAGGTCTAAGGTTTGATCCCAGGCTGTGTCACAACCGGCCGTGACCGGGTGTCCCATATGGCGGCGGACAATTGGCCCAGTGTCGTCTGGGTTAGGGGAAGTTTTGGCCCGGGGGGGGGGGCTTTACTTAACTCATCGCACTCTAGCGACTCCTTGTGGCGGGCCGGGCGCCTGACTTCGGTTGTCCGTTGAACAGTATTTCCTCCGACACATTGATGCGGCTGGCTTCGGGGGCTAAGAAGAGCGGCTTGGCGGGTCATGTTTTGGAGGACGCATGACTCGACTTTCGCCTCTCCCGAGTCCGTTGGGGAGTTGCAGCAATGAGACAAGATCGAAATCACGAAATTGGGGCGAATTTATTTTAAATAATAAATAAAAAGCAGTGATGTGTACTGAACCTATCATCCGTAATAACACGTAGTGCACTATGGTTATGAAGTGTTTAGGTAGGTAACGTTCAAAGAAAATGTTGATGGAAATGTTGTGTTGAATGTAAGACAGTGAACAAAAGACTGGCATTTAGGACAGGGTGATTAAAGCTAAAACTGCCAAGTTTCATCATCTTAATATCCCCACAGACAGACTTTATAAGACTATAATTTGTGCCAATAGGTGCATCACGATTCTATTAGCTTCAGTATAGCTTCTTCTTATGCCAGATGCTCCCACACTAGTGAGGTGCTGAAATCAGCTCATTGGCTCAAAGCTGCTGGTCACATCGCTGTCTCTCTTCCTCTCTCTCTCTCTCTCTCTCTCGCTCTACATTTCTCTCTACCTCTTTCTCTCTCAAAAACATTTGAGAGAACCAATCAAAGCTCAGCACATTTCTGCATTTCCAACAGCCTCCTGTCCAGGCCAGCGTGTCACAGCTCTCCCTCCTGGTGAGTCACGTGAATCTTGTTAGCCAGGCTATATTCACTCACCTCCCTGACCCTCTCATCTCATCTCACTCCATGATGTTGAATAAGTGTACTCTGCGATGGCCTTTCTGACATGCTGTGCATCCCAAATGGCAACCTATTCCCTATATAGTCCCCTATGGGCCCTGGTCAAATGTAGTTCCCTATGTAGGGAATAGGTTTCCATTTGGAACGCATCCATGATCTGTGTGAACTACCGCACTGCACCCCCCCCACACTCTTCCCTTTTGTGCGCTCAGAACAGAACAGCCTCAATTCGTCTTGACACAAACTGGTGTGCCTGGCACCTACTTCCATACCTCGTTCAAAGGCACTTCAATCTTTCGTCTTTCCCAATCGCCCACTGAATGGCACACATACACAATCCATGTCTCAATTGTCTCAAGGCTTAAAAATATTTTTTTAACCCGTCTCCTCCCCTTCATTTACACTGATTAACGTGGCTTTAACAGGTGACATCAATAAGGGATCATAGCTTTCACCTGGTTGGTCTATGTCATGGAAAGAGCAGGTGTTCTTAATGTTTTGTACAGTCGGTGTATTCCCTACACAGTGCACTACTTTTGACCAGAATCTAGTATTGTTACACTATTGAAGCCTATGGGCACTGATCAAAAGTAGTGCACTACAAAGGGAACAGGGGGGCTTTTGAGACTCAACTCTGTCCTCTGTGGTCTGAGGGAGCAGGTGCTCGGTGTGCTGGAGGTTTGCCAGACATAACATCTCAGAGACAGGACAGGAATATGGCTGTCTAATACAATAACAAACACTGTATAATTATAAAGCTAGTGTTCAATATTGCCGCAATGGTGCTTGAATGAAAAGCCAAGAGCTGCAATATTGCTCTGAGGAGGAAAACATTGACTGTTGGCACAGCTATGGATTAGCTATAGCAGCTTCTAGTCAACACAACACAACAACAGATTCAGCTTCTCAGAGCTTGGTCTGTTTGTGCTTGCGTGTGTGTATTTGAATTCCTTTAAGATCAAGGGCTATTTTCTCTTAATTAGTGACAGAAGAGATTCCTTTCTGTTCGGAAATGTACCGGTCCTGCTGGCAACAGAGGATGTCAACCGATAGTGATTTAACGCTGGTAAAATAACTGATATTGTCCAGCCAATCCCCTGACAGAAAGCTGCCAGTACAGGAAGTCAAATCCTCCTTCTGGTTTGTTGTTATCAGTTATAAGCATCACCCATTAACTTTGACACAGGTATCACAGTGGTTAGTTATGATTTACAGTAAATGAACAATAAGTATGTTTATGAATAGGGTGCTTCTGCTGTAGCAGAATTACAGTAGATTATCTCCACCCTATCAAAGCCTACAAATGTAACCCTATTCCCTATATAGTGTACTACTTTTGACCAGAACCTATAGGACGCTCGTCAAAAGTAGTGCACTATATAGGGAATCGGTTGTCATTTTTGGTCGCAGGTGTGTGGTCCTCATATACACCACCAGTATCCTACAAAGTCTGTTATTCTATTAGTGTCTATTTATTGAACCCTTATTTGACCAGGCATGTTGGCTGAGAAGAACACATTGTCCTCTCCACTCTAGCAGCGAGCTGTGGTAAAGAAGTACAGGCAGTAGGGGAGTGGAGAGACAGTTGGAGTGTTTCTATCGTTTCTTATCACGTTGGTGTCTGAGGAATTTGACTGGGTTCCTGTCTGTTTGCAAACATTGTCTGTGTTGTTGCTCCTCTGCCTGTCTGTTCCTCACATGTACGTCCTCCCCAGTTCCACATAGGACATTCTGTTTCCCAGGCAGCCTCGTGAGAAACCAACTACAGTAAACATGACATATCCGCTGAGTCCCAAATGGCACATCCTCCCACCTCTTCAATCGTGTCTCTCTACAGGCTGTGTAGGAAGAGACCCCTTCAGTTCATCCCTTTGAGTCTGGGTCACGAGACAATGTAGTACACCTCAAATGGCATCCTATTACCTTCATAGTGCACTACTTTTGACCAGGGCCCAGAGCCCATAGTGCACAATGTAGAGAATTTGGGAAACACATCTTCATCAATACAAACAGCACAAGTGAATTGCAGAAAGTTAAAATGGGAAACAATTACAGAAGGAAGTGTAAGCAGACATTTTGATATACACATATATCTTAGTGATAGTCCACCCAAAGCGGATAGCATTGACATAAACAGGAGGGTATGCTCTCTCTGAGTATAAGGGGTGTCAGTGCAGCTGTTCTTCCTATGAAGGCTGCCAAGGACAGAGGAGAGATAACGATGCTGCTGGACAATGTGATGCCTGCCTCTGTGTTTAAACAAAGATAATATTTTAGATACTGCTTGAGAGTGTCCCTGGAATTTTTGGGGTCTAGAAGGCTACATTGGTTTACATCCCAAATGGCACCCTATTCCCTATATAGTGCACTACTTTAGACCAGGGCTCATAGGGTTCTGGTCAAAAGAAGTGGGAATAGGGTGCAATTTGGGACATAATCAAATATATGGGACTGAGAAGGGACTCTGTTCAAAAGTAGTGCCCTATAAAGGGAATAGATGACATTTGGAATCCAGACCAGGATCACGTTGATGTTGACAGAGACAAATCCTCCAGCAGCATACTGCCCCCTCCACTTCCTCAACATGTCTTATAACTGCATGAGCAGGTTGGTTGCAGTCTGGTTGGCTGGAGTCTGGTTGGCTGGAGTCTGGTTGGCTGGAGTGTGGTTGGCTGGAGTCTGGTTGGCTGGAGTGTGGTTGGCTGGAGTGTGGTTGGTTGGAGTGTGGTTGGTTCGAGTCTGGTTGTCTGGAGTCTGGTTGGCTGGAGTGTGGTTGGCTGGAGTGTGGTTGGCTGGAGTGTGGTTAGTTGGAGTGTGGTTGGCTGGAGTGTGGTTGGCTGGAGTCTGGTTGGCTGGAGTGTGGTTGGCTGGAGTGTGGTTAGTTGGAGTGTGGTTGGCTGGAGTGTGGTTGATTGGAGTGTGGTTGGTTGGAGTGTGGTTGGCTGGAGTCTGTTGATCAGAGCTAAAGAAGAAGGGGAAGAATTAAAATGTAATCAACAAGTGGAGATGCACATTTTTCTCCTCCTGACCATAATTGAAAGACAAGCAGGTTTATTATTTCCACGCATTATTAATTTAACACGCAATTTATTCACGCTGTTTTGTACACTACATGGCCAAAAGTAGGTGGACACCCCACATTTGGCTATTTCAGCCACACCATTGCTGACAGGTGTATAAAATCGAGCACACAGCCATGCAATCTCCATAGACAAACATTGGCGGTAGAATGGCTTTACTGAAGAGCTCAGTGACTTTCAACGTGGCACCGTCATAGGATGCCACCTTTTTAACAAGTCAGTTTGTCAAATGTCTGCCCTGCTAGAGCTGCCCCGGTCAACTGTAAGTGCTGTTATTGTGAAGTGGAAAGCAGCAATGGCTTAGCCGAGAAGTGGTAGGCCACACAAGTTCACAGAACGGGACCGCCAAGTGCTGAAGCGCTTAGTGCGTAAAAATCGTCTGTCCTCGGTTGCAACACTCATTACCAAGTTCCAAACTGCCTCTGGAAGCAACGTCAGCACAAGAACTGTTCGTTAGGAGCTTCATGAAATGGGTTTCCATAGCCAAGCAGCCGCACACAGCCCTAAGATAACAATGGGCATTGCCAAATGTCAGCTGGAGTGGTGTTAAGCTCGCCGGCATTGGACTCTGGAGCAGTGGAAACGCGTTCTGTGGAGTGATGAATCACCTTTCACCATCTGGCAATCCGACGGACTAATCCGGGTTTGGTGGATGCAAGGAGAATGCTACCTGCCCCAATGCATAGTGCCAACTGCAAAGTTTGGTGGAGGAGGAATAATGGTCTGGCGCTGTTTTTTATGGTTCGGGCTTGTACCCTTAGTTCCAGTGAAGGGAAATCCGCTACAGCATACAATGACATTCTAGATGTTTCTGTGCTTCCAACTTTGTAGCAACAGTTTGGGGAAAGCATGACAATGCCCCCGTGCACAAAGCTAGGTCCATGCAGAAATGGTTTGTCGAGATTGGAGTGGAAGAACTTGACTGGCCTGCACAGAGCCCTGACCTCAACCCCATTTGGGATGAATTGGCACACCGACTGCGAGCCAAGCGTAATCGCCCAACATCAGTGCCCGACCTCACTAATGCTCTTGTAGCTGAATGGAAACAAGTCCCTATAGCAATGTTCCAACATCTAGTGGAAAGCCTCCCCAGAAGAGTGGAGGCTGTTATAGCAGCAAAGGGGGACCAACTCCATATTAATGCCCATGAGTTTGGAATGAGATGTTCGACGAGCAGGTGTCCACATACCTTTGGCCATGTAGTGTATTTATATCTTATTAACAGAAGCAGTGTAGATTGTTACAGTAGGCCTATCTCCAGTCTAACTGCGTAATCCAATATACTCCAGTCCGCATTTCCCCTTCGCCCCATCTGGCTCATTTACAGGTTCTGTTTACTACTGGCGAAGGAGAGGCACAGAGAAGGGGATCCTAAGGGACTGAACAATTTTGGCCTACCTCTGTCGTAGAGTAAAATATCGACATTATATTTTGCTGTTCTCGTTGTGCAATAACCGTGTGGTCATTTTGGAAGGAGATATTCATCAAGTTAAATCACCGAAACGCCGTTATTATGAAGAAAAATAGCAACTGACTAGCGAACGAGCAACAGCGATGACTGACAGTTGAGTGGAAATCTCAGCGTTGACTGAATCGAGTTTGCTGTTTGATTTCTTTTTTTCTCCATACACGGTTCAGATTAGTTTATATTACTTGAAGTTGTAAACGACATAGTAATCGTTAGTATTTTGCGTTTATTCAAGAAGATATGTTTGTGAAAGACAGCAGCCATGAGTAGTGACCCGTGGGTTTCGTTTACTACTGTACGCCACGCGTGCCTTGCATGAACCTGAAGTTGTCAAAAGCGAAGCTACAGAATTCAGGACTGTGCGACGGGGGAAATTGCTGCACTTTACAAGCTGCGGTTTAGGTTTTCTTTCAATGTACGGGAATAGGCAATTTACTTAGTAACTACATACATAGCAACATCCATAGCGAGTGTTACCGGAAGCGTAATTCAATTGAGAGTTGATATCTTTCTAATCGCACAAACTTTGTGGCCTCCTGCCCATTCAGCTAACGGTAACGTTAGCTAGCAGCTAGCTAACGTTACTCCCCCTTCTCTGCAACGCTAGAGACTGCGGATTGTATCAACACTTGAAAAGACGCAATGCGATGCAATTTATTGCAAAGTGAGACTTTTCCTTTGTTTAGCCACAATGATTCTCACGGTTGCGTTTGTTTGTGGTGATTTTGAATATCCCTCTGACCTGTGCAGTTAACTAGCTGAAGCTAACCAGTGAGTTAGCTCGCTAAGTTAGCTAGTAGTGAACACGTTGGACCCTCCGCCCATTTTTCCGGGATGACCGTTTTTTATTTTTGTTTACCTGTGGTTTAACTAACAAACCAAACGACAGCTACACCTTGCCAGCTAATTTTAATCGAGTTGACTCGGATTCTTCCCCAGACAGTTGCTCTCTACTGTGTTGTCGGTCGGATATTGACTAGAGTTGAGTCAATATGTGTCCGCGGACTTTCCTTGTGTTTTTTGTGACTGCTGTCTACGTATGGAATTGTCAGCAAACGAATGGAGAAAGTACAGAAAGTAAGTAGTTAGTTAATTTATAATCTTATCTGTTGGAGATGTGTATTATATTGTTCCTAATTTGACAGAATTGTTGACATTGTGTATTAGTGTGTCAGGTTTTGGAAGGCTCTGATTTAACAAGATCGGCTATGATGACAGAAAGTCAAGCCATTTAGTTACTGGAGATTTGGAAGGACGAAGGTCAATTTTATTGTTTTTTTCTGGTTTGCATATTTGTTTTTGCCCATTAGCCACCTAATTTGATCAAAATGCGTTTGCCAACATGTACAAGTATATCCTATACATTTGCTTGGATATCAAGTCAAGATTCAAAACACAATGTACGTCATTAATTGATTAGGGGGACAAGTCGCACCTAACAAATACGTTGATTGATTGCCTTGTCAATGCTTTGAGTAATTACAGCCATGACTACTAGAATGTGGGTTTAATGCTAATGTTGGCAATATTCGCATGATTATTTAAGTATCGAAGTACACAGCCTGAATAATTTAGAATGCCTGTTTTTAAATACATTTAATAGAATAAAACATGGTTTACAGTTGTGGTGTTTTCTAAGGTTAGAACATGGACTATAAGCCATGCCAAGTATACAATGTGAAGTAAATATCTTGTAAAATTGTATGATATTAACTGGAATCACCTGCTGTGTTTACTCATGCTGATAAAAAAAATCCCTACCCATCTACCTCACTGTGGTTTAGAGATGAAGAATGTGTTTCAAGTCATTCACTGTTGTCTTGCCAACAGCAGTAAGTGGGTAAACAAAACCAGAGATTTAAAAGCAAGCACTTTGTCAAACCATATACTTTGTAATCAATGTAGGTTTATCCTGGCACTCAGAATCAGATGCACATGTACAATTTTTTTTGCAGCACTCAATCTGATCAGATTAGATAAACCAAATGAGTTCAAATGAATGGTCAGGACTAAGGATGGATGTGGTAACATATCTTCTGTTGTTAAAGTTGTTACTCTATAAACTTTCAGTAACAACTTATAGTAACAACAGAAGATAGGTGAACACGCCACGTCCATCCTTACTTCTGACAATTCATTTGAACTATTTTGGTTTATCTGATTGAGTGCTGTAAAAAATGTTGTTCAAGTGCATCCGTAAAAAAAAAACTCCAATGAAAATAACTGGTTTGTTATACATAATTCCTTTAGACAAAACAAAATATTTGAATCTGTCTTCGCTCACTCGCTGTTGTACATGTGCATCCGATTTCTTAATTTAGTGAAATCCGATTGGGTGCCAGGATAACGCTGCATTGATTTCAAAAGTGTCTGGTTTGACATGGTGCTCTCTTATTAATCTCTCATTTTGTTTACCAAAGAGGTAAAACATGGATTTACTTCATTCGCTGTTGTCTTGCCAACAGCAGTAAGTAGGTAAACAAAAGGAGAGATTAAAAGAGAGAAAGTGCCCTCTATTTTTAGGCTATAATGCCGTTTTATCGTGGCACTGGAGACGATCAGGTCTGGTTTCACTAAATCAGTTAAAACAAATGGCCTTAGAATGGATGTGGTTTTAAACACCATTTCTGTTAGACTAGAGGCTAAAGTAAAAAAGTACACCATTCTGGGTGCTGTTTGTCAACGGTCTATTTGGAGGGCTTCAGAAATAGAGAAATAAATATAGCCATCCTTGTGACACACTTGGCTTTGCTATAGTAGAGGAAACATTGGCCTCTGTTCAGTCCCCATCTGTCATTGCTTTTATCCTAAAAAGTGTTGTTTTTCTGCCGTCACTTAGCTCAACATTTGTCGTCCATAGTTAAAAAGATAAGAATAATAACTAAGACATGGGAATTTTTATAAAAAAATGTAAATGTGATAAAATCCAGACTTCAACCACAGATCTAGCACCTCTCTGATTCAGAGAGGTTGGGTTAAATGCGGAAGACACATTTCAGTTGAATGCGTTCAGTTGTGCAACTGACTAGGTATCCCCCTTTCCCTTTAGTGTGGGGAGGATTTGCTGTAGGTCTGTTTGAAGGAACTAGTGGTTTGGTCTGGGAGATGGATGCATCTCTGCGTGGTGGGTCTGTGTGCCTTCCAAATGGCTCCCTATGTAGTGCACTACTTTAGACCAGGGCCCTATGGCACCCTATTACCTATGTAGTGCACTACTTTTGACTAGGGATGCACGATATATCGGTGAACATATCAGAATCGTCCGATATTAGCTAAAAATGCCAACATCGGTATCATGCCGATGTCTAGTTTAACGCCGATGTTAAAAACCGATGTCAAAGCTACTGTGCATACAGTTGAAGTCCGAAGTTTACATACACCTTAGCCAAATACATTTAAACTCAGGTTTTCACAATTCCTGACATTTAATCCTAGTAAAAATTCCCTGTCTTATGTCAGTTAGGATCACCACTTTATTTTAAGAATGTGAAATGTCAGAATAATAGTTGAGAGAATGATTTATTTGAGCTTTTATTTATTTCATCACATTCCCAGTGGGTCAGAAATTTACATACGCTCAATTAGTATTTGGTAGCATTGCCTTTAAATTATTTCACTTGGGTCAAATGTTTCGGGTAGCCTTCCACTAGCTTCCCACAATAAGTTGGGTGAATTTTTTGCCCATTCCTCCTGACAGAGTTGGTGTAACTGAGTCAGGTTTGTAGGCCTCCATGCTCGCACACGCTTTTTCAGTTCTGCCCACACATTTTCTATGGGATTGAGGTCAGGGCTTTGTGATGGCCACTCCAATACCTTGACGTTGTTGTCCTTAAGCCATTTTTCCACAACTTTGGAAGTATGCTTGGGGTCATTGTCTGTTTGGAAGACCCATTTGCGACCAAGCTTTAACTTTCTGACTGATGTCTTGAGATGTTGCTTCAATATATCCACATAGTTTTCCTGCCTCATGATGCCATCTATTTTGTGAAGTGCACCAGTTCCTCCTGCAGGAAAGCACCCCGACAACATGATGCTGCCACCCCCGTGCTTCACGGTTGGGATGGTGTTCTTCGGCTTGCAAGCATCCCCATTTTTCCTCATAACATAACAATGGTCATTATGGCCAAACAGTTCTATTTTTGCTTCATCAGACCAGAGGACATTTCTCCAAAAAGTACGATCTTTTCCCCATGTACAGTTGCAAACCGTAGTCTGGCTTTTTTATGGGGGTTTTGGAGCAGTGGCTTCTTCCTTGCTGAGCGGCCTTTCAGGTTATGTTGATATAGAACTCGTTTTACTGTGGATATAGATACTTTTGTACCCGTTTACTCCAGCATCTTCACAAGGTCCTTTGCTGTTGTTATGGGATTGATTTGCACTTTTCGCACCAAGGTACGTTCATCTTTAGGAGACAGAACGCGTCTCCTTCCTAAGCGGTATGATGGCTGCGTGGTCCCATGGTGTTTATACTTGCGTACTATTGTTTGTACAGATGAACGTGGTACCTTCAGGCGTTTGGAAATTGCTCCCAAGGATGAACCAGACATGTGGAGGTCTACAATTTTTTTTCTGAGGTCTTGGGTGGTTTCTTTTGATTTTCCCATGATGTCAAGCAAAGAGGCACTGAGTTTGAAGGTAGGCCTTGAAATACATCCACAGGTACACCTCCAATTGACTCAAATCATGTCAATTAGCCTATGAGAAGCTTCTAAAGCAATGACATAATTTTCTGTAATTTTCCAAGCTGTTTAAAGGCATAGTCAACTTAGTGTATGTAAACTTCTGACCCACTGGAATTGTGATACAGTGAAATAATCTGTCTGTAAACAATTGTTGGAAAAATTACTTGTGTCATGCACAAAGTAGATGTCCTAACCGACTTGCCAAAACTATAGTTTGTTAACAAGAAATTTGTGGAGTGGTTTAAAAACAAGTTTTAATGATTCCAACCTAAGTGTATGTAAACTTCCGACTTCAACTGTACCTATATAACGTAGCTACATGACCTAATGATGCCCACAATGTCTACTGTGTGGATCGAGCAGTCAGTAAGTTGAGCAATCATTTGAAAGAGTAAGAAAATTTAAGCGAGACAACTTAAAGGTGAAATCCGTCTGTTGCCCAATGCTAACGTTATAAGCAGCCAGCTAGCTTCATCTGGCTAGTGAGGCTAGTGAGGCTCGACCGGACCGGGTTATGTGTTGTGAAGCTAGCCACAATAAGGATTATGCACAATAGTGGAATTTTCATTTTGCCTTCAAAAATAAAAGTATGTCATTGACAGTGATGCAAATGAATAATAGTAGAATTATGCCATTCTTTTATTTTGAAGGCTATCCGCAAAGTCCACTATTGTGGCTCATCCTTATTGTGGCTAGCTTCACAATAGATGGGTCTGACCACCATTAATCAAATAAGAACTGTCTTATAGCAACTGAAACAGATGATGTCGTTTTGCTATGTTTTTGGGGAAGAACATTGTTTGCATCCATGAGCTAGCTAACTTTAATTTTTTTATGACCAGCACTGTAAGTTCGTGAGACAACTTTACCAGCATCATAGCATACGTATTAGAGGTCGGCCGATTAATCGGAATGGCCGATTTAATTAGGGCCGATTTCAAGTTTTCATAACAATCGGTAATCTGCATTTTTGGACACCGATTATGGCCGATTACATTGCACTCCACGAGGAGACAGCGTGGCAGGCTGACTACCTGTTACGCGAGTGCAACAAGGAGCCAAGGTAAGGTGCTAGCTAGCATTAAACTTAACTTATAAAAAACAATCAATCTTAACATAATCTACACATGGTTGATGATATTACTAGTTTATCTAGCTTGTCCTGCGTTGCATATAATTGATGCAGTGCCTGTTAATTTATCATTGAATCACAGCCTACTTCGCCAAACGGGTGATGATTTAACAAGCGCATTCGCGAAAAAAGCATTGTCGTTGCACCAATGTGTACCCAACCATAAACATCAATGCCTTTCTTAAAATCAATACTCAAGTATATATTTTTAAACCTGCATATTTATTTAATATTGCCTGCTAACATGAATTTATTTTAACTAGGAAAATTGTGTCACTTCTCCTGCGTTCTGTGCAAGAAGAGTCAGGGTATATGCAGCAGTTTGGGCCGCCTGGCTCGTTGCGTACTGTGTGAAGACCATTTCTTCCTAACAAAGACCGTAATTAATTAATTTGCCAGAATTGTAAATAATTATGACATAACATTGAAAGTTGTGCAATGTAACAGCAATATTTAGACTTATGGATGCCACCCATTAGACAAAATACAGAAAGGTTCCGTATTTCACTGAAAGAATAAACTTTTTGTTTTCGAAATTATAGTTTCCGGATTTGACCATATTAATGACCTAAGGCTCGTATTTCTGTGTGTTTATATTATAATTAAGTCTATGATTTGATAGAGCAGTCTGACTCAGCGATGGTAGGCAGCTGCAGGCTCGAAATAATTCATTCAAACAGCACTTTCCTGCATTTGCCAGCAGCTCTTCGCTGTGCTTCAAGCATTGCGCTGTTTATGACTTCAAGCCTATCAACTCCCGAGATTAGGCTGGCAATACTAAAGTACCTATTAGGACATCCAATAGTCAAAGTAATATGAAATAGAAATGGTAAAGAGAGAAATAGTCCTATAATAAATACAACCTAAAACTTCTTACCTGGGAATATTGAAGACTCATGTTAAAAGGAACCACCAGCTTTCATATGTTCTGAGCAAGGAACTTAAACGTTTGCTTTTTTACATGGCACATATTGCACTTTTACTTTCTTCTCCAACACTGTGTTTTTGCATTATTTAAACTAAATTGAACATGTTTCATTATTTATTTGAGACTACATTTATTTTATTGATGTATTATATTAAGTTAAAAATAATTGTTCATTCAGTATTGTTGTAATTGTCATTATTACAAATATATATAAAAATCGTCCGATTAATCGGTATCGGCTTTTTTTGGTCCTCCAATAATCGGTATCGGTGTTGAAAAATCATTATCGGTCGACCTCTAGTACGTATCGATGAATCATTGTGACATATGAAATACAAGTGATAGTGTAATCAATGTGTAATGACTACGTAAAAAATGTATGAACGCGTGAAATTATTATGTGACGTGCAGTCCTATTCAGGTACTGATTGGTCAACAAGCTTATTTGACACGTCAAATAGTGTTTCCTTGTTTGCAGACTTTTTTTGTACAGCTTTGACAGTGCTACTCTATCTTTTCTGACACGTAAAGGCCCAAACGCGTTCCATAGAAATCCTGGTTGAGAATGAAACGACTGAACAAATGAACAACGAAACAGCAAGTAAGTTAAAGAAATAGGTTTTGATTATGTTCTACTGGTAATGGGGACATAAGTAAATGCCAACAAAATTACTTTTTTTCAGTGTGTGTAACCTTTTTTTAACTAGGCAAGTCAGTTAAGAACAAATTCTTATTTACAATGATGGCCCGGGCGACGCTGGGCCAATTGTGCGCCGCCCTATGGGACTCACAATCACGGCCGGATGTGATACAGCCTGGATTCGAACCAGGGACTGTAGTGACACCTCTTGCACTGAGATGCAGTGCCTTAGACCGCTGCGTCCGTGTGTGTGTTAAGCATTCTAGTACATTTAAATAGTACAAAAAGGCAGCTAAAATGTTAAATATCGGTTATCAGTATCTGTTTTTTTTGGCAAGGAAAATATTGGATATCGTTATCCGCCAAAAATGTCATCTGGGTGCATCACTACTTTTGACTATGGCCTAAACGGCTCTGGTCAAAAGTAGTGCGATTTATAGGGAATAGGGTGCCTTTTGGGATGTAGCTCAACCCTATGTAGCCACAATCAACACATCCAACACAAGAAGGAAAGAAGATATGGTTTCTGTTCGCTCTGTCTGGACTTGGTGACTCACTCGTGTGAGGTTTTCACTATTTGACATAGTGTGGTAGACTTCTGTAGGCTTGGGCTACTATGAGATGAAATAGGCCTGGGCCTACTCTTTCACCACCTTTTCTGCACTATTTATGTATGTAGGCTACACCTGGAAGTTAACCCTGTTAAACAGCCTTTGACTAGCAACATTGCAGGGAATCGAACGCTTGGCTAACACCTCTGTGCTTGTTTCGAACGCTAACGCAGCCGAGTGTGGCTTCTGGTTTTGGCTCATGTGACCCGCAGAGAGAGTTGAAAAAACAAACAAATAATAACGTGAAGCTACCTTAAATTAAAGACTGGAAAGAGGAGGGTTGCGATTGGGTAATGTCATCAGACCAGTTTGTGCTAGATTCTGTTCCGACTGAGACACAATTCATAAACAAGTTGTGTAATTGCTCGGCTGCTGGCTCTGGCTGGCCCCCTTCTCGCTCCTCTCCAACTTGACAGTGAACCTCCGATAGAGAGCGAGGCAGACGAGAGAAACTTGGGCCTCACTGAAAGTGTTTCATAACATTGACTGACCAATGCCTTGGCTGGACCAAGCCACTGTACTGTCTCTCTGTAGGCTATGTTATGAAGGACTTGTAAAATGGCTTTCTAGTTTTAACCAACTACCTTGATCAAAATGGGCCATTCTGGCTGATCAAAAGGCTAAATGAAACAAATCTTTTAGGGAAAAAAATACAAAACAAAATGTACATTACATTTACTTCTTACATCATACATTTACATCGTCCCATTTTTTTTTACATACTGAAGGATTAAGTATGGGCATAAATTAAGCAATATTTTTTGTTGTCTAATCTGTATGCACAAGTCTCAGCCTCGTTCCACATGATAGAATATCTTGCATTCTATTTCTGCCTGCTATGTTTGTGCAACATCCATTGTGCTCCCAGCCTGCCAACCAACATACAATAGTTCACCGCAGGTCGCCAATTACATCATCTGAAATGGTCAGGTTTTTATACCAGACAGTATCAATCTATCCCAGAAGTGTGCCTCGAGCTGGCCTAGCAGGTAACACCGCCGCCCGCAGGACATCATTCCATAAGCGCAGGCTTATTTTCTTTTAAAAGTTTTCAATTCTCTAGTCAGAAAAGTCTGTATAGCGTTCTCCCGCTAGAATGAACGATATGCATCTTCTAGTGATCCGTTGATAAGACAGGCGCCTGTCAGTCAAAGCCAGCCATGACTGGGAGACACTGCTGGTTTGTCAGTCTGCTGCCCCGATAGGTTTTTGTTGTTGGTACCGGTGTTGTTTTTTTGTGCTCTATGTTTTTGCTGCAATCTAATTTATTTTCCCGGAGGAAGGAGAGCATGATGCTTCTTAATAGTCTCTTGTGAGTGAATGTACACGTCCCATTTAATGGAAGTGGTAACGATGAGTTGAAATCCACTTAATTATTGTTTTATTGGCCTATACAGCCAAAGGCTATTTAATGGTCTTTGATTGATGACTGAACAGCTTGTGTTGACTAGTTTTATAAAAGGTGACACACTGACTGAATATAGTCTCCTATATCCTGTGGCTACTCATAAATCATACCATGTAGTTATATATTTTGCATCGGGACAAGTAAAAATATATTGTTTGTATTTTGTTAGGATTCAAAGTAGGGCTGGGACGATACCAGTGTCGCGATACTCGTTAATATCGTAATAAGGAAACAAAACACAAAGCGGATTTAACTTCTTTAGGAAACATTTATTTTCCAAGCTATAGCACACATTTTACATACTGCTGGACTAAAGAGTTTGTTCTGCTTCGTGTTAAATATTTTTTTTTGCCAATGAAAAAATATTATGATAATGATATTCTCCCGGCCCTTATTCGAAGCCCATGTCAAGACTTGCCAGTGAACGGTAAAGTGATTCGTCAGTGTAGCCTAGTGATGAGTTGTTAGAACTAACAACTCTTTTTTTTGTACAGATCTTTTAGGTGAACTGAACCGAATTGCGTCGGTGAGAGAGCGGTTCATTTGGCTCCCTAATTTGCATACTGGAAGGCTACTAATAGTTTTTGGCGAATTATGAAAACACTCGAAGATGGTGAATCAGCAGGAACAACGGGTAGTGATCCTCATTCTGGTCCCCAAAATAAAAGAACAGATTGAAGGTTAATACATCTAATGTTATGATACTTGTATGGTATTATTAAAGATATTGATATAGAGTGCATTTGGAAAGTATTCAGACCCCTTGACTTTTTCCACACATTACATTACAGCCTTATTCTAAATTGATTAAGTAGTTTTCTCCTCGTCATCAATCTACACACAATACCCCATAATGATAAAGTAAAAACAGGTTTTTAAAAATGGTTGATTTCTAAAAATGATAAGTGCTGTCAAAAACATGATTTATATATGTTTCCACACTGAGGTTGAAATAATGCTGTGAACATTTGGAAAATTCCCTTTTAGTATAAGAACTGTTTTGAAAAGGCTGCCTGAAATTTCAACCTGTTTTGGTGGGATGGAGTTTTGGCCTTTCATGGTGACATCACCAGGAGGTAAATTAGCTCATTGGCAGAGGGGTTTAGAACCCTCTTATCTATCACATGCATTGGGGCAGGTAGCGTTGTAGCGGCATCCGCCAAACCCAGATTCGTCTGTCGGACAGCCAGATGGTGAACCGTGATTCATCACTCCGGAAAACGTGTTTCCACTGCTCTACAGTACAATGTCAGCGAGCTTTACACCATTCCAGCCGGCGCTTGGCATTTTGCGTGGTGATCTTAGGCTTCTGTGCAGCTGCTCGGCCATGAAAACCCATTTCATGAATCTCCCAACGAGCAGTTATTGTGCTGACGTTGTTTCCAGAGGCAGTTTGGAACTCGGTAGTGAGTTTTGCAACAGAGGACAGGCGATTTTTACGCTCTTCAGCACTCGGCAGTCCCGTTCTGTGAGCTTGTGTGGCCTACCACTTCGCGACTGAGCCGTTGTTGCTCCTAGACTTTTTCACTTCACAATAACAGCACTTAAAGTTGACCGGGACAGCTCTAGCAGGGCAGAAATTTCACGAACTCAGTTGAATCCTATGATGGTGTCACATTGAAAGTCACTGAGCTCTTCAATAAGGCCTTTCTACTGTCAATGTTTGTCTATGGAGATTGCATGGCTGTGTGCTCCATTTTATACACCTGTCAGCAACGGGTGTGGCCAAAATAGCCAAATCTATTCATTTGAAGGGGTGTCCACATAACTTTCTGAATGCACTGTATATACACAAAAGTTTCAGCCCCCTGACTTTTTCCACATTTTGTTAAGTTACAGCCTTATTTGTTTCTACACACTACCCCATAATGACAAAGTGAAAACAGGTCTTTAGAAATGTTGGCAAATGTATTATAAATTAAAAAAACATACCTTATTTACATAAGTAAATTTGCTATGAGACTTGAAATTGAGCTCAGGTGCATCCTGTTTCCATAGCTCATCCTTGAGATGTTTCTACAACTTGATTGGAGTACACCTGTGGTCAATTAGGTTGAAGGAATTGTCCGTAAAGCTCTTAGACAGGATTGTGTTATGGCACAGATCTGGAGAAGGGTACAGTTAAAGTCAGAAGTTTACATACACCTTAGCCAAATACATTTAAACTCAGTTTTTCACAATTCCTGACATTTAATCCTAGTAAACATTCCCTGTCTTAGGTTAGTTAGATCACCACTTTATTGTAAGAATGTGAAATGTCAGAATAATAGTAGAGAATGATTTATTTCAGCTTTTATTTCTTTCATCACATTCCCAGTGGTTCAGAAGTTTACATACACTCAATTAGTATTTGGTAGCATTGCCTTTTAAATTGTTTAACTTGGGTCAACGTTTCGGGTAGCCTTCCACTAGCTTCCCACAATAAGTTGGGTGAATTTTTTGCCCATTCCTCCTGACAGAGTTGGTGTAACTGAGTCAGGTTTGTAGGCCTCCATGCTCGCACACGCTTTTTCAGTTCTGCCCACACATTTTCTATGGGATTGAGGTCAGGGCTTTGTGATGGCCACTCCAATACCTTGACGTTGTTGTCCTTAAACCATTTTGCCACTACTTTGGAAGTATGCTTGGGGTCATTGGCCATTTGGAAGACCCATTTGCGGCCAAGCTTTAACTTCCTGACTGGTGTCTTGAGATGTTGCTTCAATATATCCACACACTTTTCCTCCCTCATGATGCCATCTATTTTGTGAAGTGCACCAGTCCCTCCTGCAGCAAAGCACCCCCACCACATGATGCTGCCACCTCCGTGCTTCACGGTTGGGATGGTGTTCTACGGCTTGGGATGGTGTTCTTCGGCCTCCCACTTTTCCCTCCAAACATAACAATGGTCATTATGGCCAAACAGTTCTATTTTTGTTTCATCAGACCAGAGGACATTTCTCCAAAAAGTACGATCTTTGTCCCCGTGTGCAAACTGTAATCTGTCTTTTTAAAGGCGGTTTTGGAGCAGTGGCTTCTTCCTTGCTGAGCGGCCTTTCAGGTTATGTCGATATAGGACTCGTTTTACTGTGGATATAGATACTTTTGTACCTGTTTCCTCCAGCATTTCACATTTCACATTTCCCATGGTGTTTATACTTGCGTACTATTGTTTGTATAGATGAACGTGGTACCTTCTGGCATTTGGAAATTGCTCCTAAGGATGAACCACACTTGTGGAGGTCTACAAATTTTTTTTCTGTGGTCTTAGCTTATTTCTTTGATTTTCCAATGATGTCAAGCAAAGAGGCACTGAGTTAGGCCTTGAAATACATCCACAGGTACACTTCCAATTGACTCAAATGATGTCAATTAGCCTAAGCTTCTAAAGCTATGAAATCATTTTCTGGAATTTTCCAAGCTGTTTAAAGGCACAGTCAACTTAGTGTATGTAAACTTATTACCCACTGGAATTGTTATCCGGCCAATGTGAGCAATCGGGAAAGAAGGGCCTTGGTCAGGGAGGTGACAAAGAATCCCATGGTCACTCTGACGGAGCTCTGGAGTTCCTCTGTGGAGATGGGAGAACCTTCCAGAAGGACAACCATCTCTGCAGCTCTCCACCAATTAGGCCTTTATGATAGTGGCAATGCGGAAGCCACTCCTCTGTAAAATGCACATGACAGCTCACTTGGAGTTTGCCAAAAAGCACCTAAAGACTCTCAAATCATGAGAAACAAGATTTTCTGGTCTGATGAAACCAAGATTGAACTCTTTGGCCTTAATGCCAAGCGTCAAGTCTGGAGGAAACATGGCACCATCCCTACAGTGAAGCATGGTGGTGGCAGCATCACGCTGTGGGGATGTTCTTCAGCAGCAGGGACTGGGAGACTAGTCAGGATCGAGGCAAAGATGAACGGAGCAAAGTACAGAAAGATACTTGATGAAAACCTGCTCCAGAGCGCTCAGGACCTTAGACTGGGGCGGCGGTTCACGTTCCAACAGGACAACGACCCTAAGCACACAGCCAAGACAACACAGGAGTGGCTTTGGGACAAGTCTCTGAATGTCCTTGAGTGGCCCAGCCAGAGCCCGGATTGAATCCGATCTGACATGTCTGGAGAGACCTGAAAATAGCTGTGCAGTAAAATAGCTGTGCATCCAACCTGATAAATCTTGAGAGGATCTGCAGAGAAGAACTCCCCAAATACAGGTGTGCCAAGCTTGTAGCGTCATACCCACGAGTCAAGGCTGTAATCGTTGCCAAAGGTGCTCCAACAATGTACTGAATAAAGGGTCTGAATACCTATGTAAATAATTATTTCATTTTAATTATAAATGTGCATCAAAAATAACTTCATTATGGGATATTGTGTGTAGATTGATTCATTAGCGTGAAAAAAAACTTAACTCCATTTTAGAATAAGGCTGTAATGTAACAAAATGGGGAGAAAGTCAAGGGGTCTGAATACTTTAGGAATACACTGTAGAATCGTCCGTATGAAAGAGCCTTGGCAACAGAATACACTAGTATCGTACGTATGAAAGAGCCTTGGCAACAGAATACACTAGTATCGTACGTATGAAAGAGCCTTGGCAACAGAATACACTAGTATCGTACGTATGAAAGAGCCTTGGCAACAGAATACACTACAGTATCCGTTTGCATAAACTTGTCAGTTACAATTTCTTACATACAAATCAATATTGTTCATATAGATAGTAAAAAGTACAGGGCCCAAAATCGACCTTTACGGGACAACTTTAGCAACATTAAGGAACCCTGACTTAACACCTCTACCATCTACCTCCAGTATGATAGCACTGATAAATAAAAACCTGTTTTTAATCTACCTCCAGTATGAATGCCACCAATAAATAAAAGCTGTGAGCTGCTGTTTTGTTTTACGTTACGCAATGTCAAAAAGGAAATGTGGAAGTGAATGTACCTGGTGAATTTGGGAATGACTGAAGTATCATCATCTGTCTAGAGGAGCTAGAGAAGCTAGACTTTTCACTGCGGAGCTGGGTTCAATCTAGAACTCAGGAGATTCATTGACATTCCAATTCTAGAATTGCGAAGTGCCATCTATGAGGATTTTAGTGTTTCAGTATACTTCCTTGAGTTTATTGGAATTGGCCATAACCCTGCCTCAGGCTATTTGGCACATTTCCTAGGGGTTGGGGTCAATCTAGAATGGAAAAGTACCATCTTGTATCTATTTCCACTTGCTGTGTGTGCCTGCAGATGAAATAATGATTAGGATGCTAGTCTTTGCCTGAGCAAACCAGCAAGCTTTTCAAACACATTCCCTAGAGGCACAGTTCCTAAAAGCTTCAGCAATTATTCACCAATCCCTATCTAGTACATTAATAACATTATAGATATTTTTAGAATAATTTTAGAGCATCATAGACAGTTTCTCAGACTGGTTAAATACCACTAATCCTTTTTTTAAAAGCTATGCAGTAATCATTCTGAATGTCCTTACTGTACTGAAGTCTGTTATTTATTATTGATGAAGTGGTTGTACAACCCAACTATTATTGGTATTGATTACATCGTCGTCTGCTCCGTCAGTGTCTCCCTGACCTTGGCTCCAGCAATATATACTGAACAAAAATAAACGTGACATGCAAAAATTTCAACGATTTTCCTGAGTTACAGTTCATATAAGGAAATCAGTCAAATAAATACATTAGGCACTAATCTATGGATTTCACCTGACTGGGCAGGGGCGTAGCCAATCCCCACTGGGGAGCCAGGCCTGGCCAATCATAATGAGTTTTCCCCCCACAAAAAGTATTTATTACAGACAGAAATACTCCTCAATTTCATCAGCTCCCCGGGTGGCTGGTGTCAGACAATCCCGCAGGTGAAGCAGCCGTATGTGGATGTCCTGGGCTGGCATGGTTACATCAGGTCTGCGGTTGTGAGGCCGGTTTAACGTACTGCCAAATTCTCTAAAATTACGCTGGAGGCGGCTTATTGTAGAGAAATGAACATTAAGTTCTCTGGCAACAGCTCTGGTGGACATTTCTCCAGTCAGCATGCCAATTTCACACTCCCTCAACTTGAGACATCTATGGCATTGTGTTGTGTGACAAAACTGTACCATTTAGTGGCCTTTTGTCCCCAGCACAAGGTACACTTGTGTAATGATCATGCTTTTTTAATCAGGTTCTTGATATGCCACAACCGTCAGTTGGATGGATAACTTGGCAAAGGAGAAATGCTCACTAACAGGGATGTAAAGACATTTGAGAGAAATTCATTTTTTGTGCGTATGGAACATTTCTGGGATCTTTTATTTCAGCTCATGGAACATGTGACCAACACATTACATGTTGCATTTATATTTTTGTTCAGTATAATGTTGCAAAACAACAAACCAACCAGGCAACCTGCAGCAGTCACCCAGTGAAACCTTGAAAATAAGTATTTCAATAGTTGCTGTGTGTTTGTGTTCTTCCTGAGGCCAACATAGGGTAGGACAGGGAGGCCCGGGGAGAATATGTAAACATCCCAAATTGCACCCTATTCCCTATGTAGCATTTGGGACACATTCCATGCTGAGATAAGGCAGGCTGTCCGCTACGTCCGTCTGTCGTCTGCAGGAGACACACACACACACACACACACACATCTGGCCCTGCGCCTGTCTGCCTGCTGATGTCTACTCTGCTGCCAGACCAGGGCCTCAAACTAACTGTGTGGTCAACTTACCATTTTGTTTTCACTAAACCATTATTTATACAGTCTCATTGAGATTTAAATCTCTTTAACAAGAGAGACCTGGTCTGTAAGACGTGTGTGTGTGTTTATGTACAGTTGAAGTCGGAATTTTACATACACTAAGGTTGGAGTCATTAAAACTAGTTTTTCAACCTCTCCACAAATTTCTAGTTAGCAAACTATAGTTTTGGCAAGTCGGTTAGGACATCTACTTTGTGCATGACACAAGTAATTTGTCCAACAGTTGTTTACAGACAGATTATTTCACTTATGTTTCACTGTATCACAATCCCAGTGGGTCAGAAGTTTACATACGTTAAGTTGACTGTGCCTTTAAACAGCTTGGAAAATTCCAGAAAATGTCATGGATTTAGAAGCTTCTGATATGTTAATTGACATGATTTGAGTCAATTGGAGGTGTACCTGTGGATGTATTTCAAGGCCTACCTTCAAACTCAGTGCCTCTTTGCTTGACATCATTGGAAAATCTAAAGAAATCAGCCAAGACCTCAGGAAAAACATTTTTAGACCTCCACAAGTCTTGTTCATCCTTAGGAGCAATTTCCAAACGCCTGAAGGTACCACGTTCATCTGTACAAACAATAGTACGCAAGTATAAACACCATCAAATCCCCCAAAAAATGTCACATACACATGGTTAGCAGATGTTAATGCAAATGTAGCTAAATGCTTGTGCTTCTAGTTCCGACCATGCAGTAATATCTAACAAGTAATCTAACAATTTCACAACAACAACCTTATACACACAAGTGTAAAGGAATGAATAAGAATATGTACATAAAAATATATGGATGAGCAATGGCCGAACGGCATAGGCAAGATGCAGTAGATGGTATAGAGTACAGTAAATACATATGAGATGAGTAATGTAGGGTATGTAAACATTAAATAAAGTGGCATTGTTTAAAGTGGCTAGTGATTGAGTCAGTATGTTGGCAGCAGCCTCTCTATGTTAGTGATGGCTGTTTAGCAGTCTGATGGCCTTGAGATAGAAGCTGTTTTTCAGTCTCTCGGTCCCAGCTTTGATGCACCTGTACTGACCTTGCCTTCTGGATGATAGCGGGGTGAACAGCAGTGGCTCTGGTGGTTGTTGTCCTTGATAATCTTTTTGGCCTTCCTGTGACATCGGGTGGTGTAGGTGTCCTGGAGGGCAGGTAGTTTGCCCCCGGTGATGCGTTGTGCAGACCTCACTACCCTCTGGAGAGCCTTACGGTTGTGGGCGGAGCAGTTGCCGTACCAGGCGGTGATACAGCCCGTCAGGATGCTCTCGATTGTGCATCTGTAGAAGTTTGTGAGTGTTTTTGGTGACAAGCCGAATTTCTTCAGCCTCCTGAGGTTGAAGAGGCGCTGCTGCGCCTTCTTCACAACGCTGTCTGTGTGGGTGGACCATTTCAGTTTGTCTGTGATGTGTACGCCGAGGAACATAAAACTTTCCACCTTCTCCACTGCTGTCCCTTCGATGTGGATAGGGGGCTGCTCCCTCTGCTGTTTCCTGAAGTCCACGATCATCTCCTTTGTTTTGTTGACGTTGAGTGTGAGGTTATTTTCCTGACACCACATTCCGAGGGCCCTCACCACCTCCCTGTAGGCCGTCTCATCGTTGTTGGTAATCAAGCCTACTACTGTTGTGTCGTCTGCAAACTTGATGATTTGAGTTGGAGGCGTGCATGGCCACGCAGTCATGGGTGAACAGGGAGTACAGGAGAGGGCTGAGCATGCACCCTTGTGGGGCTCCAGTGTTGAGGATCAGCGGGGTGGAGATGTTGTTTCCTACCTTCACCACCTGGGGGTGGCCCGTCAGGAAGTCCAGGACCCAGTTGCACAGGGTGGGGTTGAGACCCAGGGTCTCGAGCTTGATGTCGAGTTTGGAAGGTACTATGGTGTTAAGTGCCTAGCTGTAGTCGATGAACAGCGTTCTTACATAGGTATTCCTCTTGTCCAGATGGGTTAGGGCATTGTGCAGTATGATTGCGTCGTCTGTGGACCTGTTGGGGCGGTAAGCAAATTGGAGTGGGTCTAGGGTGTCAGGTAGGGTGGAGGTGATATGGTCCTTGACTAGTCTCTCAAAGCACTTCATGATGACTGAAGTGAGTGCTACAGAACGATAGTCATTTAGCTCAGTTACCTTAGCTTTCTTAGGAACAGGAACAATGGTGGCCCTCTTGAAGCATGTGGGAACAGCAGACTGGGATAAGGATTGATTGAATATGTCCGTAAACACACCAGCCAGCTGGTCTGCGCATGCTCTGAGGACACGGCTGGGAATGCCGTCTGGGCCTGCAGCCCTGCGAGGGTTAACACGTTTAAATGTCTTACTCACGTTGGCTGCAGTGAAGGAGAGCCCGCAGGTTTTGGTAACGGGCTGTGTCGGTGGCACTGTATTGTCCTCAAAGCGAGCAAAGAAGTTGTTTTAGTTTGTCTGGGAGCAAGACATCGTGGTCTGCGACGGGGCTGCTTTTCTTTTTGTAGTTTGTGATTGACTGTAGACCCTGCCACATACCTTTCGTGTCTGAGCCGTTGAATTGTGACTCTACTTTGTCTCTATACTGACGTTTAGCTTGTTTGATTGCCGTGCGGAGGGAATAGCTACACTGTTTGTATTCGGTCATGTTTCCGGTTGCCTTGCACTGATTAAAAGCAGTGGTTCACGCTTTCAGTTTTGCGCGAATGCTGCCATCAATCCACGGTTTCTGGTTGGGGAAGGTTTTAATTGTCACTCTGGGTACAACATCACCGATGCACTTGCTAATAAGCTCGCTCACCGAACCAGCGTATTCATCAATGTTACTGTCCGACGCTATGCGGAACATATCCCAGTCCACGTGATCAAAGTAATCTTGAAGCGTGGAATCCGATTGGTCGGACCAGCGTTTCTTGTTTTAGTTTCTGACTATAGGCTGGGAGCAACAAAATGAAGCCGTGGTCGCAGAAGTTAGAATTACAATGATCCAGGGTTTTACCAGCCCGGGTCGCGCATTCGATGGGAACACGCAGCCGTCATACCACTCAGGAAGGAGACGTTTTCTGTCTCCTAGAGATGAACGTACTTTGGTGCGAAAAGTGCAAATCAATCCCTGAACAACAGCATAGGACCTTGTGAAGATGCTGGAGGAAATAGGTACAAAAGTATCTATATCAACAGTAAAACGAGTCCTATATCGTCATAACCTGAAAGGCCGCTCAAAAAGGAAGAAGCCACTGCTCCAAAACCACCATTAAAAAAAGCCAGCCTACAGTTTGCAACTGCAGATGGGGACAAAGATTGTGCTTTTTGGAGAAATGTCCTCTGGTCTGATGAAACAAAAATAGAACTGTATGGCCGTAATGACCATCGTTATGCTTGGAGGAAAAAGGGGGAGGCTTGCAAGCTGAAGAACACCATCCCAAACGTGATGCACGGGGGTGGCAGCATCATGTTGTGGGGGTGCACTTCACAAAATAGATGGCATCATGACGAAGGAAAATTGTGGATATATTGAAGCAACATCTTAAGACATCAGTCAGGTAGTTAAAGCTTGGTTGCAAATGGGTCTTCCAAATGGACAATGACCCCAAGCATACTTCCAAAGTTGTGTGCAATATGGCTTAAGGACAACAAAGTCAAGGTATTGGAGTGGCCATCACAAAGCCCTGACCTCAATTATATAGAACATTTGTGGGCAGAACTGAAAAAGCATTGAGAGGCCTACAAACCTGACTCAGTTACACCAGTTCTGTCAGGAGGGATGGGTCAAAATTCACCCTACTTATTGTGGGAAGCTTGTGGAAGGCTACCCGAAAGGTTTGACCCAAGTTAAACAATTTAAAGGCAATGCTACCGAATACTAATTGAGTGTATGTAAACTTCTGACCCACTGGGAATGTGATGAAAGAAATAAAAGCTGAAATAATTCTCTCTACTATTATTCTGACATTTCACGTTCTTAAAATAAAGTGGTGATCCGAACTGACCTAAAACAATTTTTACTAGGATTAAATGTCAGGAATTGTGAAAAACCGAGTTTAAATGTATTTGGCTAAGGTGTATGTAAACTTCCGACTTCAACTATATGTATGTATGTATGTATGTATGTATGTATGTATCTATGTATGTATGTATGTATGTATGTATGTATGTATGTATTTATCTATGTATGTATGTATTTATCTATGTATGTATGTATGTATCTATGTATGTATGTATCTATGTATGTATGTATCTATGTATGTATGTATGCAGTACCAGTCAAACATTTGGATACACCTAATTTCAGGGATTTTATTTTTACTATTGTAGAATAATAGTTAAGACCTCAACTATGAAATAACACATATGGAATCATGTAGTAATTAAGAAAGTGTTAAACAAATCCAAAAATATATATATTTTAGAATCTTCAAAGTAGCCACCCTTTTCCTTCATGACAGCTTTTCACACTCACACTCAGCATTCTCTCAACCAGCTTCATGAGCTAGTCACCTGGAATGCATTTCAATTAACAGGTGTGCCTTGCTAAAAGTTAATTTGTGGAAGTTCTTTCCTTAATGCGTTTGATCCAATCAGTTGTCTTGTGACAAGGTAGGGGTTGTATACAGAAGATAGCCCTGTTTGGTAAAATACCATATATCCATATTATGGCAAGAACAGCCCAAATAAGCAAAGAGAGGCCTACAAATGACAGTCCATCATTAATTTAAGACATGAAGGTCAGTCAATCTGGAAAATTTCAAGAACTTTGTTTCTTCAAGTGCACTCGCAAAAACCATCAAGCACAAAATAATAGACAAGCATGGTAAAGGCTACAAGACCATCTCCAAGCAGCTTGATGTTCCTGTGACATATTGCAAATATTTTAAAGAAGTTTAAGGTCCATGGAACTGTAGCCAACCTCCTTGGGCGCGGCCTCGAGGAAAATCGACCCCAGATTGAACAGAAGGATAGTGTGAATGGTAGAAAAAGAACCAAGGATAACTGCCAAAGAGATACACGGTGAAGGTACTTCAGTTTCTGAACGCACCATCCGTGGCTTTGTGAGTGAAAGTGTGCTCCATGGAAGAAGACCCAGGAGGACTCCACTTTTCAAAGAAAAACATAAAAAAGCCAGACTGGAATTTGCTAAAATGCATATTCACAAGCCACAATCCTGGGGGGGTGTCCTTTGGACAGATGAGTCAAAACTAGAGCTTTTTGGCAAGTCACATCAGCTCTATATTCACAGATGAAAAAATGTAGCTTTCAAAGAAAAGAACACACCATACCTACAGTGAAACATGGAGGAGGCTGGGTTCTGTTTTGGGGTTGTTTTGCTGCGCCTGGCACAGGGTGCCTTGAATCTGTGCAGGACACAATGAAATCTCAAGACTATCAAGGCATACTGGAGCGAAACGTACTGCCCAGTGTCAGAAAGCTCTGTCTCAGTCACAGGTCATGGGTCCTCCAACAGGATAATGACTCAATATACACACAGCTAAAAGCACCCAAGAATGGATAAGAACATTTTCATTTGTTTTATTATTTACAATATTATGTTTTAATAAAAAATCAAAAGCAAAGTCTGATTTTCTATTAAATATGGAATAATCAATGGTGGATGCCAATTACTTTAGTCAGTTTCAAGTTATTTCAGAGAAAATGGTGTATTTTTTTTTTTTTTTGTGGAAGGGTACCAACACATTTGAGACTAATATTCAGACTTGCGATGTCATTTTCATGGCAGTTTTACTGTAACACATCTTAGTATCTTCATGTACTATGAATAAATTATCTAAATGCATTGCAGAGGAGTGCTTTCTGTTCCAGGAGTTTTGTGCCATGTTCTTGTCTAAACGGTGAGTGTTTTTAAAGTGAATTAGAAGCCACAGAACCGCCATTGTGGTTGGTTTGTGGTTTCTTTTGATATCTTCGCCCGGGAGGTTCATTTCAGGACAGCTGTACTGCTGCAGCTCCCCGGCATATTTTCTTGGTTTTCTTATTTAGATATATTATTTTTCTATATTTATATTCATCAAAACTCCTCTACTTTAGAGAGAAATGATAATTTAATCACACAGCTGTTTGACCTCTCAAATCACAGACAATGGGCTATTCCACAGTCACAGAATGATGTTGAGACTCAGATTTGTCACTTGAAAATGTTTGTCAAACAAAAACCAATGGTTGCGAAGTTAAACAAACCATACAACTCTATGCACAATGACTACTTTGAACAATGTCCACTGAAAATATCATTCATAAAACCTTTACTAGAAGAACAGTGCAGAATGACTGTTTGCGTTGTCATTCTGTCAAATGTTATATCTTCACTGTTACAGTAAATGTGTTTTGAGATATTATTGGTCAGTGCCAGTGGAATTATTCAGTTGACCTCAGAGCAAGTTTATTCTAGTTATCTGTTTTTCAAATTTATTTGAAATTCAGTTTAGTTTCAGTCAGGGGTTCCAAAATGAATTCACAATCGTTTTGTTCTGAACAGTCCCATTATTTTTCGGGGGCTTGTTCCCTTCTGACCTGCAAAATAAAGTTCATAACCTGTTCAAACCAAATAAAAGTTCATCCTTTTTATACCTCTGAAGTCAGATTTTTTTTTTTGTTGCCTCTAGCGCAACATTAATTTACTTCACCAATCGGTGCAGATAGAGCAGCTTGCTATGGAGCGGGCAAGCTATTTAGCCTAGTTGTTTACATGCGTGAGATGCGACTGAAATTGGTAATCTTGTTATGACAAGCATGCGTTCTCTGAATTATGCCCACAGACTTATATGTATGGAGGAACTTTAGTGTCTTTGATCTTCGAGAGTTGGCTTAACGTTGGACCAGAGGTAGTTAGCTTGTGTGTGCAGAGCAGCACCAGAAATAAAAACACGTTTTACATATTTGCATTTAATAAATCCAATGTGAAACGTGAACTCAAGTATCCTTAACGAGAATGGATTAACTTTCTCAATTCTTCCATAATTAAAAAATCTCTCCCTAATTTCTGAATCAGGCATGTAGGCTACAGTAGCCTATGCTTGAGTGGGGGAGGGGCTACAGTAGCCTATGCTTGAGTGGGGGAGGGGCTACAGTAGCCTATGCTTGAGTGGGGGAGGGGCTACAGTAGCCTATGCTTGAGTGGGGGAGGGGCTACAGTAGCCTATGCTTGAGTGGGGGAGGGGCTACAGTAGCCTATGCTTGAGTGGGGGAGGGGCTACAGTAGCCTATGCTTGAGTGGGGGAGGGGCTACAGTAGCCTATGCTTGAGTGGGGGAGGGGCTATGCTTCATTGGGGGAGGGGCTACAGTAGGCTATGCTTCGGGGGGATTTGCAGGTAGCCTACACATGTACACACACTGGAAAAGATTGACAGCTAGGCAGACACTGGAATACATTTCTGAGTGACCGAGTGAGGTCTTTGCGTAGGCAGAATGCCCAGAACGTAACGTTATTAACCGATTCCCATGCTTTTAAAATACCGGTTCTCATGCTTTTAAAATACCGGTTCTGTTCAGGAACAGTATAGATCACTTTTGTTCCCGGTTCCGATTCTGTTATTTGAAAAATGTTGTTTCCGGTTATGTTCCCTGAACCGGTTTCAACCCCTGGTTTGTTATTTTACATACGCGAACAAAAACATTTCTATTTTGTTTTAGGAACTAAAGTAGTGGCTTTCCTCCCTGTTAGCTAGTGATAGGGATGCACAAGCTAGGCCTATTTGAAACATCGCCATCTCCTGGCAGCTTTTACCCACAGATCTCAGAAAGTTGGAAAACCACATTAGAAAAACGTAGTGGCTGTGGATCTGACCTTTCTGGACAGATAATGGTCCCAAACCTTCTGCGCATGTATTTATTTTACCAGGTAAGTTGACTGAGAACACATTCTCATTTACAGCAACAACCTGGGGAATAGTTACAGGGGAGATGAATGAACCAATTGGAAGCTGGGGATGATTAAGTGGCCATTCGGGTATTAGGGCCAGATTGGGAATTTAGCCTTTAGTGACCCCAGAGAGTCAGGACATCGGTTTAACGTCCCAGCCGAAATACGGAAATGTCACTGCCCTGGGATATTATATATATTTTTTCAGACCAGAGGAAAGAGTGTGTCATACTGGCCCTACAAAACCATTTCCAGCAGCATCTGGTCTCCCATCCAGGGACCGACCAGGACCAACACTGCTTAGCTTCAGAGCTAAGCCAGCAGTGGGATGCAGGGTGGTATGCTGCTAATGGGATTCTCTACTTAAACTTGCTCTACTCGTACAGAACAGGCTACTCAGGAGAATGGTGCTCATTTTAATAAAGTCAGATCAAAGCTGAATGAATGTCTGCTAGATCACATAATGATAATTTTCTACACAACCAAACATAATAACATAGTAGAACGTTACCTGAGGACAGAAACACCACCTCATTTCTCATGAGGTTTTAGGACGATTGTGCGACCCGTCAAATGTTTCTCTCATGCGGCCACAACTCAACAGCGCATCACTAGGTAAAATATGTGCTTTGATTGAGGCAAAACACAGGTATGCTACAGTTTTGTTTACGCCATCTGCTCTACAATTCGCTCACTGTAAGTATTTCGAAACAACTCTGTACGTAACTAAGAAGTTGTAAATGCCTTTTCCCGTGACACTGATTTAAGATCGAATGGTTGGCATGCAGATGCTGCATGGATACGTCACCGGTAAAGCTTGAAATTGACAGGGAGAAATGTGAATTGATGACAACAATGTGTGCGTAAAGGAGAGGTAAAGAAACACATGCACGGGACATGATGGATCTTTTCAGGGGTTCCAGGGCGGCTGGACGGGGCGGATACCTACTCATCCACAGCCTCGGCCTTAGGGGGGAAAAACCCCAAAAGAAGCTTGAAAACACTTAGATTTTTGCCCAAATTTCAGAAGAAGAAAAAACTCAAACTGGTTTTTGATTTATTTTGGTTTTGTTTTGGAGTCAAAGATAATCATTTAATTGTTTTATTTCAGTTTATGAAATGTGTTTTTTTGTTTCAGTTGTCATTCACTATAATAACCTTGCATCAGAGGCACAGACTCTCAATGTGTCTCAATTAGTCCAGCAGCCCCCAGCATTTGTCTGTATGTGTGTGTGTGTGTTAGGGTTGGGTGGTATCCAGTTTTTCATACCTTTCCTGTACCATATCAGGTATACAGTACACAAAAGGGGCACTATTTCTTTCAACAACAACAAAAAATAACATTTTGTTTTGGCAAGCACAATTGTTTGGGGGTCTGCAGGGATCCCTCTCAAACTGTGTGTGTGTGTGTGTGTGTCGGTTAGTCTTCCAGCCCCCAGCATTGTCCTCTTTGTCCTGTCTGTCTATGAGCAATCCATGTTCTCTTCTCAACACTAATGAAGAGTAAGCCAGGGGGAGAGACAGAGAGAGCATGGTGGTTTCCATGGTAACCCCATTGGTTTGTGTGATGTTCCTTTCCCCCTGTTGATAGGAAGGACTCTTAACAGCTAGGCTGCTCCTCAAGTGGCACCCTATTCCCCATGGTCCCTGGTCAAAAGAATGGCCCTATATAGAGAATAGGGTGCCACTAAGGTCGCAGGCAGCCCTAGGCTGGACTACCTGCGGTGTTATGGATAGAATAGGATGTGAACACCCACTGGCAGTCCATTAACTCAGTTACGTCTGTGACAGTTGTTCGTTCCTGGTTGTTCTACAGCAGCCTTGTGCCAGGGACCGACCGGCAAGGCATGGCCTTCTTCCTCTGAGGGGCCCCCACCTAGAAAACATTATTCACAATCGCTTTTAAATAATATAAAAACTATTTTTATTTTATTTCCTTTTTATTTTTACTTTAAATAAAATCAAATTGTATTTGTCACATGCTGAATAAAACGGGTGTAGACCTTACAGTGAAATGCTTACTTCACGAGCCCTTAACCAACAATGCAGAGTTAAAAAGTAAGAATGAATTAGCAAAAAGGAAATGGTAACACAATAAAATAACAATCCTGTTGGGCGGTTTATACTACGTATACTAATGAATTTTGTATTTACTTGGCTGCCTTTATGGTCAACCTGTGCTGTCCGTGCCGTCTTCAGGGGCTCTCTGTCCGTGCCGTCTTCAGGGGCTGTCTGTCCGTGCCGTCTTCAGGGGCTGTCTGCCCGTGCCGTCTTCAGGGGCTGTCTGTCCGTGCCGTCTTCAGGGGCTGTCTGTCCGTGCCGTCTTCAGGGGCTGTCTGTCCCGTGCAAAAAAAAAAAATATATAGTTTAGTCATATGAATGAAAGGTTCCATCATGGAGCCCAGTGGTTCACAAACTGTTTCTAGTCCCGTACCCCTTCAAAACATTCAACCTCCAGCTGTACCCACTCTAGCACCAGGGTCAGCACTCTCTCAAATGTTGCTTTTTGCCATTGTTGTAAGCCTGCCACACACACACACACACTATACAATACATTTAATAAACATAAGAATGAGTGTGTGTGTTTTTGTCACAACCCGGCTCGTGGGAAGTGACAAAGAGCTCTTATAGGACCAGGGCACAAATAATAATATAATAATAATCAATAATTTTGCTCTTTAACCATCTTACATATAAAACCTTATTTGTTCATCAAAACATTGTGAATAACTCATCACAGGTTAATGAAAAGGGTGTGCTTGAAAATATACTCATAATTCTGCAATGTTGGGTTGTATTGGAGAGAGTCTCCGTATTAAATCATTTCCCACACACAGTCTGTGCCTGTATTTAGTTTTCATGCTAGTGACTGCCGAGAATCCACTCTCACATAGGTACGTGGTTGCAAAAGGCATCAGTGTCTTAACAGGGCGATTTGCCAAGGCAGGATACTCTGAGCGCAGCCCGATCCAGAAACCTGACAGTGGCTTCTGATTCAATTCAGAAGCCTCTGGCATTGCGCGTACGCCTGGGGGGGTAACCATACTCTATCAATCATGTATCATAAATAATACTATTTAGGAATATATACTGTAGCATTTGGGAAGTCATCAACAGCTGTTGTTTAAATTCAGCCCACGATACATATAGGTTTTCAAGCTTCGGTTGATTTCAAATGGAATCTACAAGTTAGTATTAAATATGTTGCATTCACTTCTCCATCTCAACCAAAAAATAACATTTAAAGAATTGGCTCCGATGTAGCTATCCAAGCAGAAGATCCATCTCCTTTTGAATGTTAATATTTGGTTGTGTTGTCAACCAAACATAATTCAATATTACTTTTGCAAGACGGGCTTAATATTAGGTTATTGAATGTCTTACAAACTAAGTAACAGTATTTATTCAACCTTAAAATGAGTTACACCCCTCTCGAGTGGCGCGGTGGTCTAAGGCACTGCATCGCAGTTGCTAGCTGTGCCACCAGAGTTCCTGGTTCGAGTCCAGGCTCTGTCGCAGGCAGCCGCAACCCGGAGACCCATGGGGCGGCGCACAATTAGCCCAGCGTCGTCCGGGTTAGGGGAAGGTTTGGCCGGCATGGATGTCGTTGTCCCATCGCGCTCTAGCGAATCCTGTGGGGGGCCGGGCGCATCCATGCTGACACGGTCAAAAGATATACGGTGTTTCCTCCGACACATTGGTGCGGCTGGCTTCCGGGTTAAGCAGGTATTGCGTCAAGAAGCAGTGTGGCTTGGTTGGGTTGTGTTTCGAAGGACGGCCGGCTCTCGACCTTCGCCTCCCCCGAGTCCGTACGGGAGTTGCAGCGATGAGACAAGACTAACTACCAATTGGAAACAACGAAATTGGGGAGAAAGGGGTAAAAATATTATATATATATGTAAATTAAAGTAACACATCCATGGCCACATTTTGAGGTTACTGTAACAATAAATGTCGTCTTATGTAATCATAGAAAGTGTCTGTGGAAATCTTCACAATTGCTGAAAGGATCTGAACAGAATTTAAAATGTGATTGATCACTTGCAACATGTACTTTTTAATGTAATCTCAACAAACCGCAAATCGGGTCATTTGGTAGTACTATTAGATGAAGCACAGTAATAACACATTAAGTTGTTGTATAAATACAACATAGCTGACATTGTATTCCTATTTGAACTTTGTTGTGTTTTTAAGATGGTTGAAAGCATAGTGACAACACATTGGGAATTCAATAAACTTTTGGCTGTATTTTTTAGTGGGTGACAATAGTTTGGAATCTCATTGATCGACGTATCTACCTAATATTATCCAATTCTCCACGTTGAAATGAGGTGGTGTGCCTAGTGGGAAACTTTGTCATGGCAACACAATTTGTTTACTGCAGCATAGTTCAGCACATGTAGGCATACAGCAAGTATTTTTATTCAAGTCAAATTACATTTTGATATTTTGGGAATTTTAGAATCTCACTGTCTTTTTTTGGGGGGGGGGGGGGTGATTGTTAGATCTCAAAGATGATCTTATTGAAAAATCTATTGCCCCATTATACCGCCCCCCCCCCTGTTTATTTTTATTACGAGTTATACATATAGGTGAAACACTGGAATCATCATCATAGATTCTGGTATCATAATAAAGATTCGGGTACAGGTGAATCATAATAAAGATTCTGGTACAGGTGAATCATAATAAGGATTCTGGTACAGGTGAATCATAATAAGGATTCTGGTACAGGTGAATCATAATAAAGATTCTGGTACAGGTGAATCATAATAAAGATTCTGGTACCGGTGAATCATAATCAGGATTCTGGTACAGGTGAATCATAATAAAGATTCTGGTACAGGTGAATCATAATAAAGATTCTGGTACCGGTGAATCATAATCAGGATTCTGGTACAGGTGAATCATAATAAAGATTCTGGTACAGGTGAATCATAATAAAGGTTCTGGTACAGGTGAATCATAATAAAGATTCTGGTACAGGTGAATCATAATAAAGATTCTGGTACAGGTGAATCATAATAAAGATTCTGGTACAGGTGAATCATAATAAGGATTCTGGTACAGGTGAATCATAATAAGGATTCTGGTACAGGTGAATCATAATAAGGATTCTGGTACAGGTGAATCATAATAAGGATTCTGGTACAGGTGAATCATAATAAGGATTCTGGTACAGGTGAATCATAATAAGGATTCTGGTACAGGTGAATCATAATAAAGATTCTGGTACAGGTGAATCACAATAAGGATTCTGGTACAGGTGAATCACAATAAAGATTCTGGTACAGGTGAATCATAATAAGGATTCTGGTACAGGTGAATCATAATAAGGATTCTGGTACAGGTGAATCATAATAAAGATTCTGGTACAGGTGAATCATAATAAAGATTCTGGTACAGGTGAATCATAATAAAGATTCTGGTACAGGTGAATCACAATAAAGATTCTGGTACAGGTGATTCACAATAAAGATTCTGGTACAGGTGATTCACAATAAAGATTCTGGTACAGGTGATTCACAATAAAGATTCTGGTACAGGTGATTCACAATAAAGATTCTGCTACAGGTGATTCACAATAAAGATTCTGCTACAGGTGAATCGCCATATAGATTCTGCTACAGGTGAATCACCATTTGATTCTCGTACAGATGAATCATCATTTGATTCTGATACAGGTGAATCATTTGTCTCTCAATAATTACCGGAGTTATCTAGTTCAATTGGGCCTCCAGTTCTGATCAGCTGTGGCCAGGCAACCCCTATCATCCAACAGTGTACCCTATTCCCTATATAGTGTTCTACGTTCCACTAAGACTGCACTTGTCCACTTTCCAACACTAGTCACTGTCACCACACTGGACTGGATTAGATTCTCAATTGGGAATGCTGGGATATAAATACTACTGTGCCTGGCTCTGGCAGAGAGAGGTCTGTCCCAAATGGTATCCTACTGTTGACCATTGCCCTTAAGACTCTATATAGGGAATAGGATGCCATTTGGTACACAGGAAGTGTCCACATTTCTGCTGGGAACTGGGTGTATCTGTGGTGGCCTGGCTTTCCAGGGGTCACTGGCTGGCTGGCTGACTGCTTTCTGGGGTCACTGACTGACTGACTGCCTGTCCCGCCCTGTGTATCTATCTCTGTCTGGTTCAGTTTACTGCCACCCTGACACACCACAACCCCACTGTCCTCCTCATGTTTCAGCACTTCCGCTTCACTCCTTCAGTATCACTCTCTCCCTCTCTCTTTCTCTGTTTAACTATCTCTGTTTTACTATCTCTTCTCTCTTTCTCAGTTTTACTATCTCTTCTCTCTTTCTCTGTTTTACTATCTCTTCTCTCTTTCTCTGTTTTACTATCTCTTCTCTCTTTCTCTGTTTTACTATCTCTTCTCTCTTTCTCTCTTTTACTATCTCTTCTCTCTCTTTCTCTCTTTTACTATCTCTTCTCTCTCTTTCTCTCTTTCTCTGTTTTACTATCTCTTCTCTCTCTTTCTCTGTTTTACTATCTCTTCTCTCTTTCGTTCTCTCTTTCTCTGTTTTACTATCTCTCTCTCTCTTCTCTGTGTGTGTCCGGCAACACAAGATGTAAACTCCTGCCATAAAGAGTTGTAGGACTCTGCTCAGTATGCTAGCCCCTATCACACATCTGACTGACCAGTATGCTATCCCCATCACACACCTGACTGACCAGTATGCTAGCCCCTATCACACACCTGACTGACCAGTATGCTAGCCCCTTCACCTACTGTATCACACATCTGACTGACCAGTATGCTAGCCCCTATCACACACATGACTGACCAGTATGCTAGCCCCTTCACCTACTGTATCACACATCTGACTGACCAGTATGCTAGCCCCTATCACACACATGACTGACCAGTATGCTAGCCCCTTCACCTACTGTATCACACATCTGACTGACCAGTATGCTAGCCCCTATCACACATCTGACTGACCAGTATGCTATCCCCATCACACACCTGACTGACCAGTATGCTAGCCCCTATCACACACCTGACTGACCAGTATGCTAGCCCCTTCACCTACTGTATCACACATCTGACTGACCAGTATGCTAGCCCCTATCACACACATGACTGACCAGTATGCTAGCCCCTTCACCTACTGTATCACACATCTGACTGACCAGTATGCTAGCCCCTATCACACACCTGACTGACCAGTATGCTAGCCCCTTCACCTACTGTATCACACATCTTACTGACCAGTATGCTAGCCCCTATCACACACCTGACTGACCAGTATGCTAGCCCCTATCACACACCTGACTGACCAGTATGCTAGCCCCATTCACCTATCACACACCTGACTGACCAGTATGCTAGCCCCTTCACCTACTGTATCACACATCTGAATGACCAGTATGCTAGCCCCTATCACACATCTGAATGACCAGTATGCTAGCCCCTATCACACATCTGACTGACCAGTATGCTAGCCCCTATCACCTACTGTATCACACACCTGACTGACCAGTATGCTGCCAAATTAACCCTGATTCAGATGACCACCCTACCATGCTAGATTACGGAGACGTGATTTATAGATCGGCAGGTAAGGGTGCTCTTCAGCGGCTAGATGTTCTTTACCATTCGGCCATCAGATTTGCCACCAATGCTTCTTATAGGACACATCACTGCACTCTATTCTCCTCTGTAAACTGGTCATCTCTGTACAGTCGTGGCCAAAAGTTTTGAGAATGACACAAATATTAATTTTCACAAAGTTTGCTGCTTCAGTGTCTTTAGATATTTTTGTCAGATGTTACTATGGAATACTGAAGTATAATTACAAGCATTTCATAAGTGTCAAAGGCTTGTATTGACAATTACATGAAGTTGATGCAAAGAGTCAATATTTGCAGTGTTGACCCTTCTTTTTCAAGACCTCTGCAATCCGCCCTGGCATGCTGTCAATTAAATTGTGGGCCACATCCTGACTGATGGCAGCCCATTCTTACATAATCAATGCTTGGAGTTCGTCAGAATTTGTGGGGTTTTGTTTGTCCACCCGCCTCTTGAGGATTGACCACAAGTTCTCAATGGGATTAAGGTCTGGGGAGTTTCCTGGCCATGGACCCAAAATATCGATGTTTTGTTCCCCGAGCCACTTTTGCCTTATGGCAAGGTGCTCCATCATGCTGGAAAAGGCATTGTTCGTCACCAAACTGTTCCTGGATGGTTGGGAGAAGTTGCTCTTGGAGGATGTGTTGGTACCATTCTTCATTGATGGCTGTGTTCTTAGGCAAAATTGTGAGTAAGCCCACTTCCTTGGCTGAGAAGCAACCCCACACATGAATGGTCTCAGGATGCTTTACTGTTGGCATGACACAGGACTGATGGTAGCGCTCACCTTGTCTTCTCCGGACAAGCTTTTTTCCGGATGCCCCAAACAATCGTAAAGGGGATTCATCAGAGAAAATGACTTTACCCCAGTCCTCAGCGGTCCAATCCCTGTACCTTTTGCAAAATATCAGTCTGTCCCTGATGTTTTTCCTGGAGAGAAGTGGCTTCTTTGCTGCCCTTCTTGACACCAGGCCATCCTCCAAAAGTCTTCGCCTCACTGTGCGTGCAGATGCACTCACACCGGCCTGCTGCCATTCCTGAGCAAGCTCTGTACTGGTGTTGCCCCGATCTCGCAGCTGAATCAACTTTAGGTGACGGCCCTGGCGCTTGCTGGACTTTCTTGGGAGCCCTGAAGCCTTCGTCACAACAATTGAACTGCTCTCCTTGAAGTTCTTGATGATCCGATAAATGGTTGATTTAGGTGCAATCTTACTGGCAGCAATATCCTTGCCTGTGAAGCCCTTTTTGTGCAAAGCAATGATGACGGCACGTGTTTCCTTGCAGGTAACCATGTTTGACAGAGGAAGAACAATGATTCCAAGCACCACCATCCGTTTGAAGCTTCCAGTCTGTTATTCGAACTCAGTCATCATGACCGAGTGATCTCCAGTCTTGTCCTCGTCAACACTCACACCTGTGTTAACGAGAGAATCACTGACATGATGTCAGCTGGTCCTTTTGTGGCAGGGCTGAAATGCAGTGGAAATGTTTTTTGGGGGGATTCAGTTCATTTGCATGGCAAAGAGGGACTTTGTAATTAATTGCAATTCATCTGATCACTCTTCATAACATTCTGGAGTATATGCAAATTTCCATCATACAAACTGAGGCAGCAGACTTATTGAAAATTAATTAATTAATAATTAATTAATATTTGTGTCATTCTCAAAACTTTTGGCCACGACTGTATACCCGTTGCAAGACACACTGGTTGATGCTTATTTATAAAACCCTCTTAGGCCTCACTCCCCCATATCTGAGATATCTACTGCAGCCCTCATCCTCCACATACAACACCCGATCTGCCAGTCACATTCTGTTAAAGGTCCCCAAAGCACACACATCCCTGAGTCGCTCCTCTTCAGTTCGCTGCAGCTAGCGACTGGAACGAGCTGCAACAAACACTCAAACTGGACAGTTTTATCTCAATCTCTTCATTCAAAGACTCAATCATGGACACTCTTACTGACAGTTGTGGCTGCTTTGTGTGATGTATTGTTGTCTCAACCTTCTTGACCTTTGTGATGTTGACTGTGTCCAATAATGTTTGTACCATGTTTTGTGCTGCTACCATGTTATCATGTTGTGTTGCGACCATGCTGTGTTATGTGTTGCTGCCTTGCTATGTTGTTGTCTTAGGTCTCGCTTTATGTAGTGTTGTCTCTCTCTTGTTGTGATGTGTGTTTTGTCCTATATTTATATTGTATTTATTGATTTATTTTAATCCCAGGCCCCCGTCCCCGCAGGAGGACTTTTGCCTTTTGGTAGACCGTCATTGTAAATAAGAATTTGTTCTTAACTGACTTGCCTAGTTAAATAAATAAAATGCTCTCCCCTTCACCTATCACACACCTGACTGACCAGTTGACCCCAGGTCCAGTACACACACAGCTGAGAGGAGAGTCTTATGTCTAACAATAAAACAATTAAATCAACTTTTTTTTTTAATTGCTCAGAACTGCTATTAGTAATTTTGGAAAAGGGCTCTTACAGATTGACTGATGCTCGTAATTGACACCTAAGTATTGTGATAATATCATATCGTGAGGTTCCAGGCAAATCCCTGCACTATAATCCATAGACCTAGGCTAGTTGTTGAAGATAAAAACCTGCAGAATCCCTATTGGACAGACCTACGTAACACAAATTGAGCATCTGACCAAATGACTTGAGATTATAGGTCTGGGATGGTGAGGTTATAGTCTTTAGTTAATGTATTGATTTAGTTACAAAAGTTACAGCCTCAGCCCCCCGTACCAAATAAGTGACTTGACTCTGATGATAGCGCTAACTTCCGTATTAGAATAGAATGTGGGCAACAACCAATGACAGCACTTAATACTAGAATGTGGGTAATAACAGCCAATAATGGTGCTGTATATTAGAATGTGGGTAAAAGCATGTCTTTGGTAACAGCCAGATATATGGTTACTGAACTAACTGTCAGAGGCATAGGTTTAATCAAATCAAGACCCACAACCACATATTTTGCTGTGATGAAGTTTATTATCTCAACTATTCTGGTCTATTTTGATTCTAGGCCTTTGTCTCATAAAAAAAAAAACTTTACCCCAAAACTGGTTTTGCAATTTAAGATGACCAAATATTACACAATTCGCTGTGTGCAATTATCTTTCTCTGAACTATGCATAGCGTATTGTACAACCATCTCATGAATTAGCTGTATCTATTGTCAGTAGTGGTGCGTGCGTAAAATCACTGAGGAAGCCATGCCAAGCCAGTAACAAAGCCATATTCCAACCTATGTTGTGATAATTGTGTGATAACCCATTTCTTCATATGTCACTGTAATATACAATAAGGCCTTGACAACAGTCACACAGTGGCGGAATAAATTCAACTACACCTACCTTTGTTTCATCACAAAACCGGAGAGCAACATCTGTCCGGTGAAGTCCACTAAGCAAATATTGCATGTAACACACAGTTCTATCAGCTGCGGTATGGTCAAGCAAGTTCATGTTTTTGAGAGGTTACTAAACAACTAGTGATTTAGAAGCACAGAGTTACCGTGAGTCAGCACAAAGACAACAGGAGCCCTGCCTCCGCTATTCCAGCACCAATTAAACATCAAATCAACAGGGCTATATATGCTTTGTTTAATACACTGAAAACAAACTTAAAGATACCAAAAACAATTTAGTCCAATCAATGTTGCTAAATACAGTATCATGTGGTTGTCCATTGTACTGATTTGTGTGTGTGTGTGTGTGTGTGTGTGTGTGTGTGTGTGTGTGTGTGTGTGTGTAAAACAAATGTTGACTCCCCCTATTTGTAAACTAGCTGAACGCCATCCTCCTGTCTTTCATGTTGACGAAATGGTCTATGGCTCTGTCACACAGTACACTTTTAGTTTTTGTTGTCATAGGCTAGCAAGCATTTTAGTTAGTCCTTGCATGGGCAACAATGAACCAGCTAAGTCAGCTAGCTAGGTAACATGAGCCTACTAGACTACATCTATGTTACATAAATCAAATCAAAATCACATTTTATTGGTCACATACACATGGTTAGCAGATGTTAATGCGAGTGTAGCGAAATGCTTGTCCTTCTAGTTCTGACAGTGCAGTAATATCTAACAAGTAATCTAACAATTCCCCAACAAGTACCTAATACACACCAATCTCAAGGGGTGAATGAGAATATGTACATATAAGTATTTGGATGAGCGATGGCTGAGCTGCATAGGCAAGATGCAGTAGATGGTATATACAGTATTTACATGTGATATGAGTAATGTAAGATATGTAAAAATCATTAAAGTGTCATTATTTAAAGTGGCCAGTGATCGGATCTCAATGTAGGCTGCAGCCTCTCTGAGTTAGTGATGGCTGTTTAGCAGTCTGATGGCCTTGAGATGGAAGCTGTGTTTCATGGCCTTCCTGTGACATTGGGTGCTGTAGGTGTCTTGGAGGGCAGGTAGTTTGCCCTCTGTGATGCGTTGTGCAGACCGCACCACCCTCTGGAGAGCCCTGCGGTTGCGGGCGGTGCGGTTGCCGTACCAGGCGGTGATACAGCCCGACAGGATGCTCTCGGTTGTGCATCTGTAAAAGTTTGTCAGGGTTTTGGGTGACAAGCCGAATTTCTTCAGCCTCCTGAGGTTGAAGAGCCTTCTTCACCACACTGTCTGTGTGGTTTGTGCCTTCTTCACCACACTGTCTGTGTGGGTGGACCTTTTCAGTTTGTCTGTGGTGTGTACGCCAATTAATTTTCCACCTTCTCCACTGCTGTCCCTTCGATGTGGATAGGGGGCTGCTCCCTCTGCTCTTTCCTGAAGTCCACGATCATCTCCTTTGTTTTGTTGACTTTGAGTGACAGGTTGTTTTTCCCTCACCTCCTCCCTGTAGGCCGTCTCGTCGTTGTTGGTAATCAAGCTCACTACTGTTGTGTCGTCTGCAAACTTGATGATTGAGTTGGAGGCATGCATGGCCACCCAGTCGTAGGTGAACAGGGAGTACAGGAGGGGGCTGAGCACACACCCTTTTGGGACCCCAGTGTTGAGGATCAGCGAAGTGGAGATGTTGTTTCCTACCTTCACCACCTGGGGGCGGCCCGTCAGAATGTCCAGGACCCAGTTGCACAGGGCGGGGTTGAGACCCAGGGCCTCCAGCTTGATGATGAGCTTGGAGGGTACTATGGTGTTGAATGCTGAGTTATAGTCAATGAACAGCATTCTTACATAGGTATTCCTCTTGTCCAGATGAGATAGGGCAGTGTGATGGCGATTGCGTCGTCTGTGGACCTGTTGGGGCAGTATGCAAACTGAAGTGGGTCTAGGGTGGCCGGTGATATGATCCTTGACTAGTCTCTCAAAGCACTTCATGATGACAGAAGTGAGTGCTACGGGGCGGTAGTCATTTAGTTCAGTTATCTTTGCTGTATCGAACTTCAATCATGTCAGGCCAGTGGCACAACGTATTCATTCATGGTTAGATCAGAATTGCCGTCATAATCATTGGCCTAACAGAGAATTAAGTCAAAACCATAAATCCAAATCCCGATCTCCATCCATGGCTTAGAAAAGGGTATATTTAGCAAGCTAGCTACTGCAGGACATCAACACAAGCAGACCAGAAACTTTTTTCTGAAAAAGTTTTGCTTAGGAAGTTATTTGATTGATCTGAAGCCAAATCCAAACTGGCCTCCCTTGGGTGGTGTTTTGCTGCACCAGGCCAACCCACAGTTGGCTAATTCTTTAATATATATTTTCTTTTATCAAGGGAGGCCGAATTCTTGCTGGCATCAATCAATCAATCAAATGCTACGGCGGCAACATGTTATACTCTTTTTGTCCAGACAGCATCAGATACATGGGCTACACATACTGAGACAGAGGGGGCGCTGTTTCCCTCGCTAGTGATGGTTTCTCGAGTGAGGTTCAGCCGCTTGCGAATTGACTGAAAATTATGACAACGCAGAGAGACGAATGAGAAATTATTTTATCATTTTTATTGGTCAAATATTTTGGGAAGCCTGGCTTCCCTTGGTATCCATGAATACATGCCACTGTCTATTGTATTTAACCATTTATCAATGTTAGTCAGTTGAGAATCGTTTCCCATTTGTAGAAATGATCGCCAACTCGCCAAGATATCATAAATATTTTCTCGGTAATCTGCTTACTGACAGCTTCTTAATCAGGTTTATGGGGTTCTTAATTATGTTAATCGTGTTAATCATGTTAATTCATTCACAACAACACAATTATTTCCCCTGAGGGGATAAATAAAGTGGTATTGAAATAAAGATAAGTCAAGTATGTTAATGACTGAGGTTGAATGTATTTTAAAGTAGGTCCTATAAAGATGTAGTAAGAAAAATAAACGATAAACTACGGTAGGCTATTTCTCTATATATACACATATCTTTCCATGACGGACTGACCAGGTGAAAGATATGATCCCTTATTGATGTCACTTGTTAAATCCACTTCAATCAGTGTAGATGAAGGGGAGGAGACAGTTTTTAAGAAGGAATTTTTAAGCCTCGAGACAATTGAGACATGGATTATGTACAGTATGTGTGTCATTCAGAGGGTGAATGGACAAGACAAAAAGTTGAAGTGCCTTTGAACGGGGGGTATGGTAGTAGGTGCCAGGTGCACCAGTTTGTGTCAAGAACTGCAACGCTGCTGGGTTTTTCCACGAAGAAACCGTTTCCTGTGTATCAAGAATGGTCCACCACCCAAAAGACATCTAGCAAATTTAACACAACTGTGGGAAGCTTTGGAATCAATATGTGCCAGCGTCCCTGTGGAACGCTTTCGACACCTTGTAGATTCCACGCCCCCAACGAATTGACTGGCCGAAGGGGGTGCAACTCATTATTAGGAAGGTGTTCCTAATGTTTGTTATACTCAGTGTAGGTTGAATGTCATTTGTAAAAAGCTGAACTCTGAGACGTATATTAGTTGCGGAGCCTAACTGATCATTAATGTGACCCCAAAAATAATAACTTTACATGAATAGGATAATAGATAATGTGCTCATTCTGGTTATTCCTCTAAAGTGGTTGGTTGTTGAATATTGGTTAAAGAAGTCCATAGAAATTAGATGGACAGCACACCAAAAAATGTCTTGAGTTAGACGATTTATGTTTGGTATGCTATCCTTAACTTAGTTCCATCTCTAATCAGTTTGTTTGTCTCTTCTCCTCTTCCCCTGAAGTCTCCACTGGAATCTGCTCCAGTAAGGACATCCGGAACAACGTGACCAACCTGCGCTCCCTGGAGAACTGCACGGTCATCGAGGGCCACCTGAAAATCATCCTCATGTTCAAGACCAAGCCCGAGGACTTCAGGGGTCTCAGTTACCCAAAACTGACAGTGGTCACAGACTTCCTGCTCCTGTTCAGGGTCTACGGTATGGAGAGTCTCAAAGACCTCTTCCCCAACCTCACTGTGATCCGAGGTAACAACCTGTTCTTCAACTACGCTCTGGTCTTCTTTGAAATGCTGCAGCTCAGGGATATCGGTCTCCATAGCCTGATGAACATCACCCGAGGAGCGGTGAGGATCGAGAAGAACCCGGACCTCTGCTACCTCTCCACCCTGGACTGGTCCAAGATCCTGGACACGGTGGAGGACAACTATATTGTGTCAAATAAGAACGACAGGGAGTGCGGGGACGTGTGTCCCGGGGCGTTGGCCAAGGGGAAGGCTACCTGTCAACAGACCACCATCAATGGGAACTTCAACGAACGTTGCTGGACGCATAAGCACTGCCAGAGAAGTAAGTCACTGGGTTCTTTTATTTAAAAAATAAAATAAAAATGTTATTTATCCTGGAAGTTCCATTGAGGTCAGAAGGCCTTTTTTACGAGGGAGATGATGGTGGGAGTGTTTTTAAATGCATGTAAAAATGGCACACTAGGAAAGATGATTGACCTTGTAGTTGTTGTCTTCCTTTTCTGCAGTTATTTCCATGTTTTCGATGCTCTGTTGTCCCTGCCATAACTTGCTGTGCACAGCGCTGGTTTTAATGTGTCGGGTTGTTTATGTTTGTGTAGTAGTCTGGCAGCATGTTGATTTTGCTTCTCCTTCAGTGTTGTGCTATTTATAAGTGAAAGTATATCAGTGAATGTATCTGATTGAGGGAGGGAGAGGGAGGGAGGGGGGGAGAGGGAGGGGGGGAGAGGGAGGAGGGGGGGAGAGAGGGGGAGAGAGGGAGGGGGAGGGAGGGGGGGTGAGAGAGAGAGGGAGCAGGAGAGAGGGGGAGAGAGGGAGCGGGAGGGAGGGAGCGGGAGGGAGGGGGGGAGGGAGGGAGCGGGAGAGAGGGGGAGAGAGAGCGAACACCAACTACTCGGGCTTACAGTGATGTCACTTAATAATCAGAGACCCAGTCTCCAGGGAAGTCAGATTACGGTGAAGAGTTGTTGGAAAGTGAGGTGTGTGTGTGCGTCAGACAGACAGGCAATGCTGCTGTGGTCTTGCCAAGGAACACACACTCTCTGTCTCTCTCTGTCTCTCTCTGTCTGTGTGCTCTACTAGACCTGAGTGTTGTTGTCTCAGTCTAGTCCGACATGACCTGTAGAGAGACTCTGTAATGGAGTCTAGAGATGCACAAACACACACTTACGCACAGGTGTTGATGTCATTTCCTGAGTGTAGACAGGCTGACAGACTAGTAGCTACTGAACCTGAGAAACCTTCATTGCCTCCCAAATTGCACCCTATTGCCTCTATACATAGTGCACTACTTTTGACCACGGTCCATAGGGTTCCATTTGGGACATGTACTCCTGCCTGCTGCTGAGGCTGTTTCTCCTTCTGAAGTGGGTTTGCTGTAAAACCAGGATTAACACTGTCGGCCTGTCAGCCAAATCCGCTTTCAGCTTGAACTTAAAGTGGATAATGTAACGTAAAGGTCTAACTAGGGCTGGGCGATATGGCCAAAATATCATATCACAATATTTTTTACGTTTTTTTATGTTTTTGAATAATAAAAGTTCTAAATATGCTTTATGAGTAGCTCATGACCCTAGGGTGGCAACACATACATTATAAGTGATTTCAATGGGGGCTTTGTCCATTCTGATGTATTATACTGTTTAATCAAACTTCACCAAAGATCATTTTCAACGTTTTCATTCATTTCTGTATTTCCTGCACTCATTTGAGATCACCACATAGAGAAGCAAGCTATGGGCAAATTATCTAGGCCTTATTTTGTTAACCAAATATTGCAATTGCGTTTTGACTTGTGGGTTAGACCAAAACACTTGGGTTAACTGCTGTTGTCATGGAAATATAATGATTTTTCTAATTCTATAGTTAGTATTTAATAGTGGTTACTTTGAATCAAGGGTTTGACATGACAATGGATGAAAATGCCAGAGAGGAGTTATTGTGACGGGATAGGAACCAAAGTGTTGGTCAGTGTTTCCTAGGCCAATCCTATAATCTTGGGCTATGGTAAATGTTTTCTCTTACTTCATGTAGCTAATATATTCATGCTTCGCCTAATCCTCGTTGGTTTAGACGATACTATTGCACAAACAACATGCTGATTTAGGCCTACACCAGAGCTGGTATCAGGCTGTATTAGCTAGCTAGCTACATATGCTCTGAATAAGTACATTTATTAGCTAGCTAGCCAGCTGACTAGAGATTAGCATTAGCGGCTAATACACTTTATTTTAGCCACAACTTGCTAAGAAAAGACAAACTAGCTGTTTGCAGACAGTAAGATATATAAGCTTAATAGTGTAATTATAGAACGCTTGTGGATTTATATAAAGAAGCAAAGTGGAAAGCAGCATTGTTGTCATCAACATCTCGTTGCATCTGCTGAATTGACCATGCAGACTGATGGTCGGGAACTGCGCTCCTTGGAACACGTTTCTTCTCTCTGTCTCTCTGTGTCCTTTCAGCCATGACATGTACTTCTACTGTAAATATGAATGAACTACGTCTCAAGAATGAGTTGTGTTTTAACGCCTGTTGTTGTGATGACCAGTATCTTGGTATAATTTATTTGAAATGAACATACCCAACCCCAGTCTGTACTCGATCTAGAGTCTGTGGTTCCTTATTAACCTTGACTTGACCTATGTTTGGTTTTCAGCTGTTTGAATAAATAGTAGCGAACTGTCTCAGTAGTGAGTCAGACTCTGTAATCTTGTGGTGTCGACCCTGTGGTTTCAGGCCTGCTTTCACTAAAGCATGAAAAGATATGTTAAGCCCCAGGTCTAACCACACAACATGGAGGGAGGGGAGCGAGACAGGAGAGAGAGAGGCATGCCCTTGTGCCCTGCTCAGATATTGAGCTCATTCAGACATCCATTGGCTAGCTCATCATAACACTAGCCTATGAGCCCTAATCAAAAGGAGTGCACTAAATAGGGAATAGGGTGCTAAAGTAGTGCACTAAATAGGGAATAGGGTGCTATTAGGGTTGTACATTTTGGGGAATATTCAGAGATGGAAACTTTCCACAGGAATTTATGGGAATTAACGGAAATATATGCAAATTAATATTAATACCATTTAAATGTAGATGTTTTTTGCATTGGATATATTTACCATATCATATGGAGACAAACATAAACCTTTTACCTTATCATAAGTAGACATAATTGCAAATTATTAAATCCTTACAAAATACATTTTAATAAACAATTTAGGTACGAATTGAACTTTAATTAAATGAGTTGACTCTTCACATGAGATGACTTCACTGAACAACAAAAGAAAGGGAATATTGAATTTATTTTTAAATTTTAAATTTTACCTTTATTTAACTAGGCAAGTCAGTTAAGAACAAATTCTTATTTTCAATGACGGCCTGTAGTCAATGAATAGCATTCTCACATAGGTGTTCCTTTTGTCCAGGTGTGAAAGAGCAGTGTGGAGTGCAATAGAGATTGCATCATCTGTGGATCTGTTGGTGCGGTATGCAAATTGGAGTGGGTCTAGGGTTTCTGGGATAATGGTGTTGATGTGAGCCTTGACCAGCCTTTCAAAGCACTTCATGACTACAGACGTGAGTGTTACGGGTTGGTAGTCATTTAGGCAGGTTACCTTGGTGTTCTTGAGCACAGGGACTATGGTGGTCTGCTTAAAACATGTTGGTATTACAGACTCAGACAGGGAGATGTTGAAATTGTCAGAGAAGACACTTGCCAGTTGGTCAGCGCATGCTAGGAGTACACATCCTGGTTATCCGTCTGGCCCTGCGACCTTGTGAATGTTGACATGTTTAAAGATCTTATTCACTTTGGCTGCGGAGAGTGTAATCACACAGTCGTCTGGAACAGCTGATGCTCTCATGCATGTTTCAGTGTTATTTGCCTCGAAGCGAGCATATAAGTTATATAGCTCGTCTGGTAGGCTCGTGTCACTGGGAAGCTCTCGGTTGTGCTTCCCTTTGTAGTCTGTAATAGTTTGCAAGCCCTTCCACATCCGACGAGCGTCGGAGCCGATGTAGGACGATTCGATCTTAATCCTGTATTGCCGCTTAGTCTGTTTGATGGTTCGTCGGAGGGCATAGCGGGATTTCTTAAGCTTCCGGGTTAGAGTCGCGCTCCTTGTAAGCGGCAGCTCTACCCTTTAGCTCAGTGCGAATGTTGCCTGTAATACATGGCTTCTGGTTGGAGTATGTACGTATGGTCACTGTGGGGACGCTGTCCTCGATGCACTTATTGACGAAGCCAGTTACTGATGTGGTGTACTCCTCTGCCATCAGAAGAATCCCGGAACATATTCCAGTCTGTGCTATCAAAACAGTGCTGTAGTTTAGCATCTGCTTCATCTGACCACTTTTTTATAGACCGAGTCACTGATGCTTCCTGCTATAATTTTTGCTTCTATGCAGGAATCAGGAGGATAGAATTGTGGTCAGATTTGCCAAATAGAGGGCGAGGGAGAGCTTTGCACGCGTCTCTGTTTGTGGAGTAAAGGTGGTCTAGAATTTTTTTTTCCCCTCTGGTTGCACATTTAACATGCTGATAGAAATTAGGTCAAACTGATTTAAGTTTCCCTGCATTAAAGTCCCCGGCCACTAGGAGGGCCACCTCCTAGATTAACGTTTTCTTGTTTGCTTATGGCGGTATACAGCTCATTGAGTGCAGTTTTAGTGCCAGCATCAGTCTGTGGTGGTACGTAGACAGCTACGAAAAATGCAGATGAAACTCTCTAGGTAGATAGTGTGGTCTACAGCTTATCATGAGATACTCTACCTCAGGCGAGCAAAACCTCGAGACTTCCATAGATATTGTGCACCAGTTGTTGTTTACATATATGCATAGGCCCCGGCCCTGTGTCTTACCAGAGGCTGCTGTTCTATCCTGCCGGTACATCGTATAACCAGCCAGCTGTATGTTCTTTACGTCGTCGTTCAGCCACAACTCTGTGAGACATAAGATATTAAAGTTTTTAGGATATACGTGCTTTTCAGTTCGTCCCATTTATTTTCCAGCGATTGAACGTTCGCTAGCAGGACGGAAGGCAAAGGCAGATTAGCCACTTTTTCGCCTGATCCTCAAAAGGCACCCTGATCTTTTTCCGCAAAGTCTCCGTTTCCTTCTCCAATGAATGTCGGCGATCTGGGCCTGGTCGGATGTCTGTAGTAAACGCAGCAAAAAAAGAAACGTCCCTTTTTCAGGACCCTGTCTTTCAAAGATAATTCGTACAAATCCAAATAACTTCATAGATCTTCATTGTGAAGGGTTTAAACACTGTTTCCCATGCTTGTTCAATGAACCATAAACAATTGATGAACATGCACCTGTGGAAAGGTCGTTAAGACACTAACAGCTTACAGACGGTAGGCAATAGCTGATCGTCCTCGCAGTGGCAGACCACGTGTAACAACACCTGCACAGGATCGATACATCTGAACATCACACCTGCGGCACAGGTACAGGATGGCAACAACTGCCCGAGTTACACCAGGAACGCACAATCCCTCCATCAGTGCTTAGACTGTCCGCAATAGGCTGAGAGAGGCTGGCAGACCTACCTGGCAACAACGTCGCCTATGGGCACAAACCCACCGTCGCTGGACCAGACGGGACTGGCAAAAAGTGCTCTTCACTGACGAGTCGCGGTTTTGTCTCACCGGGGGTGATGGTCGGATTCGCGTTTATCGTCGAATGAATGAGTGTTACACCGAGGACTGTAATCTGGATCGATTTGGAGGTGGAGGGTCCGTCATGGTCTGGGGCGATGTGTCACAGCGTCATCGGACTGAGCTTGTTGTCATTGCAGGCAATCAACGCTGTGCGTGACAGGGAAGACATCCTCCTCCCTCATGTGGTACCCTTCATGCAGGCTTATCCTGACATGACCCTCCAGCATGACAATGCCACTAGCCATACTGCTCGTTCTGTGCGTGATTTCCTGCAAGACAGGAATGTCAGTGTTCTGCCATGGCCAGCGAATAGCCCGGATCTCAATCCCATTGAGCACGTCTGGGACCTGTTGGATCGGGGGGTGAAGGCTAGGGACATTCCCCCTAGAAATGTCTGGGAACTTGCAGGTGCCTTGGTGGAAGAATGGGGTAACATCTCACAGCAAGAACTGGCAAATCTGGTGCAGTCCATGAGGAGGAGATGCACTGCACTTTTGATTTTTCCCCCCCTTTGTTCAGGGACACATTATTCAATTTCTGTAAGTCACATGTCTGTGAAACTTTCAGTTTATGTCTGTTGTTGAATCTTGTTATGTTCATACAAATATTTACACATGTTAAGTTTGCTGAAAATAAACGCAGTTGACAGTGAGAGGACGTTTATTTTTTTGCCGAGTTTATATCCCTCCTGCCCGACTCAAAATCTCTTTGTCTAATCTGAGGTGAGTAATCGCAGTTCTGATGTCCAGGAGCTCTTTTCAGTCATAAGAGACGGTAGCAGCAACATTATGTACAAAACAAGTTACACACAACGTGAAAAAACAAACAAAATATCATTGTTGGTTAAGAGCCGAAAAGACGGCAGCCATCCCCTCTGGCGCCATCATTGCTATAACCATACCATAACACTAGTGTTCCAGTGTAATAGTGAGCTAGTGTGTCAGTGTTGTGGTGATCCAGTGTAATAGTGAGCTAGTGTGTCAGTGTTGTGGTGATCCAGTGTAATAGTGATCCAGTGTAATAGTGAGCTAGTGTTCCAGTGTTGTGGTGTTCCAGTGTAATAGTGAGCTAGTGTGTCAGTGTTGTGGTGATCCAGTGTAATAGTGATCCAGTGTAATAGTGAGCTAGTGTTCCAGTGTTGTGGTGATCCAGTGTAATAGTGATCCAGTGATCCAGTGTAATAGTGATCCAGTGTAATAGTGAACTAGTGTTCCAGTGTTCTGGTGATCCAGTGTAATAGTGATCCAGTGTAATAGTGAACTAGTGTTCCAGTGTTCTGGTGATCCAGTGTAATAGTGATCCAGTGTAATAGTGAACTAGTGTTCCAGTGTTCTGGTGATCCAGTGTAATAGTGAACTAGTGTTCCAGTGTTCTGGTGATCCAGTGTAATAGTGATCCAGTGTAATAGTGTTCTGGTGATCCAGTGTAATAGTGATCCAGTGTAATAGTGAACTAGTGTTCCAGTGTTGTGGTGATCCAGTGTAATAGTGATCCAGTGTAATAGTGTTCTGGTGATCCAGTGTAATAGTGATCCAGTGTAATAGTGAACTAGTGTTCCAGTGTTCTGGTGATCCAGTGTAATAGTGAGCTAGTGTTCCAGTGTTGTGGTGATCCAGTGTTGTGGTGATCCAGTGTAATAGTGATCCAGTGTAATAGTGAGCTAGTGTGTCAGTGTTCTGGTGTTCCAGTGTAATAGTGAGCTAGTGTTCCAGTGTTGTGGTGTTCCAGTGTAATAGTGATCCAGTGTAATAGTGAGCTAGTGTTCCAGTGTTGTGGTTATCCAGTGCTATGGTGAACCAGTGTTCCAGTGTTATGGTGAGCCAGTGTTCCAGTGTTATGGTGTTCCAGTGTATTGGTGAGCCAGTGTTCCAGTGTTATGGTGAGCCAGTGTTCCAGTGTTATGGTGTTCCAGTGTTATGGTGAGCCAGTGTTCCAGTGTTATGGTGAGCCACTGTTATGGTGAGCCTATGATGAGCCAGTGTTCCAGTGTTGTGGTTATCCAGTGTTATGGTGAGCCAGTGTTATGACTGTGGTCCATATTTAATTAACTTAAACAGCAGGGGTGCTTAACAGAATGTGTTTGGCCACCGCCTCTCTCTCCTGGTAGGCTAAGCGCTCTCCACTCTGGACATGGGGACTACTCTCCCCTTCTCTTCTTTCCCACTCTCTCTCGCTCTCTCTTTCTCTCTCTTGCTCTCTTTTTATCTCTTTCTTTCTCACTCTCACTTTGTCGCTCTCTGTCTCTCTTTCCCTCTCTCTCACCAGTACACAGTGAATAACACTGAGGACTTTTACAATGTTGGATGGGTGTTACAATCTTGATGTGTTGGGGTGAGTACAGAGATAGTCGGATCAAGTGAGGTCAATGGTGAGAGACCTTTAATGGAGTGTCCAAATTTACCCTCATGGACGTCACACACAGACACACACCTGCCCCCACCAATCAGTGGACTATAGGCTGGTCAGGGACGGTCAGAGACCGCTGTACTGTAAGAACATCTAGCATAAACCACCTAGCCTGTGTGTGGGGGATGTCTATTGTTTTGGCTAGCTGCTAGGTAACAGTGGAGTTACATGGTGTGGGAAGGGTGGATGTGTACACAACTGTGGAAGGTTAGGTCACTGTGTGTATGTGAGAGCGAGAAGTGTCTGTGGGAGACACCTCTTTCTCCCCTGTGGTTGCCGGTGGCCTCCACACATCCCAGTCAAGTTAGTCTGGCGCCAAGTTTTCCCTCCTGGAACAATAGCTGTCCAAGAGGTTCACACAGCGTTTCGTATGATCGTTTCCTGTCTCTGTGAGGCCACTTCCTGTCCAAGGTTATGAATGGACCCACGGAGCCGAGCGAGGTCCGTCTCTCTCTCCACAGCACTGCTGCCATACCGACTAACTCTTTTACAATCAAAACACTGCTGCCATGTGACCCCGCAGAGGTCAGACTACTGGAACTAACCAGGCAGAGGTCAGTGAGAGGACAGACTACTGGAACTAACCAGGCAGAGGTCAGTGAGAGGACAGACTACTGGAACTAACCAGGCAGAGAGGACTACGTTTCCTTTGAGGAAAAGCAAACTGTATCTAACCAGCTAGTTAACATGTTAAAGGCAGACGGAGACAAATTACAAGACCGGCTGAGCAGGGACAAACTAATTTACCAGCCATTTAAACACGCATATAGATAGAGAACTAACCAGCTAATTAGTTTAACTGCTGTTATCCAGAGCAATTCAAAACAATGTATTTTATTCAGAGGGGGAAAGTATATTGCAGAAAAAAGTAGGCTACTGGGTTTTCAGTCGTCAACAACACTAATCCGAAGTGCATTTATCATGAGTTGTTAATCCCAATGCTAATTCCAGGAATGTTTAAATCACATTGCATTCTGCTGACTGACTTAGTTGTTGAAAAGCAATGTGTCGTTCTTTTGGAAAAACAGATTTAGTGGGAATCAAAGGAATGTTACCCTAGTTATTGGGTTTTTACCTCTGGAAGCCCCCCTGGGCTAAGAAAGGCCTTGTCTCTTTGATGTGTTTCAGACGTGTGGAGCTCTGGTGAGAGGTGAGCCAATTTCAACAGCCCTGCCAAGCGCACGTAGGTGTGTTCATTGCCCTGCCTGCCGTAGAGCTCTCGACTCGTCCTCCCAAAACATGACACGTGTTTTGTCAGCCCTGTCCTCATGCCACGATATGAATCACTCTCGCTACTTCTATTTCTGTCTCGATCTCTTTATCTCGCTCTATAATAACAAGCTGACTGGCTGCAGCATTAGATACACCACGAGGAACAGAGAAGAAGCTGATTGGCTGCAGCATTAGATACACCACGAGGAACAGAGAAGAAGCTGATTGGCTGCAGCATTAGATACACCACGAGGAACAGAGAAGCTGCTGATTGGCTGCTGCATTAGATACACCACGAGGAACAGAGAAGAAGCTGATTGGCTGCAGCATTAGATACACCACGAGGAACAGAGAAGAAGCTGATTGGCTGCAGCATTAGATACACCACGAGGAACAGAGAAGAAGCTGATTGGCTGCAGCATTAGATACACCACGAGGAACAGAGAAGCTGCTGATTGGCTGCTGCATTAGATACACCACGAGGAACAGAGAAGAAGCTGATTGGCTGCTGCATTAGATACACCACGAGGAACAGAGAAGAAGCTGATTGGCTGCAGCATTAGATACACCACGAGGAACAGAGAAGCTGCTGATTGGCTGCTGCATTAGATACACCACGAGGAACAGAGAAGAAGCTGATTAGCTGCTGCATTAGATACACCACGAGGAACAGAGAAGAAGCTGATTGGCTGCAGCATTAGATACACCACGAGGAACAGAGAAGAAGCTGATTGGCTGCAGCATTAGATACACCACGAGGAACAGAGAAGAAGCTGATTGGCTGCTGCATTAGATACACCACGAGGAACAGAGAAGCTGATTGGCTGCAGCATTAGATACACCACGAGCAACAGAGAAGCTGCTGATTGGCTGCTGCATTAGATACACCACGAGGAACAGAGAAGAAGCTGATTGGCTGCTGCATTAGATACACCACGAGGAACAGAGAAGAAGCTGATTGGCTGCTGCATTAGATACACCACGAGGAACAGAGAAGAAGCTGATTGGCTGCAGCATTAGATACACCACGAGGAACAGAGAAGAAGCTGATTGGCTGCAGCATTAGATACACCACGAGGAACAGCGAAGAAGCTGATTGGCTGCTGCATTAGATACACCACGAGGAACAGAGAAGAAGCTGATTGGCTGCTGCATTAGATACACCACGAGGAACAGAGAAGAAGCTGATTGGCTGCTGCATTAGATACACCACGAGGAACAGAGAAGAAGCTGATTGGCTGCAGCATTAGATACACCACGAGGAACAGAGAAGAAGCTGATTGGCTGCTGCATTAGATACACCACGAGGAACAGAGAAGAAGCTGATTGGCTGCTGCATTAGATACACCACGAGGAACAGAGAAGCTGCTGATTGGCTGCTGCATTAGATACACCACGAGGAACAGAGAAGCTGCTGATTGGCTGCTGCATTAGATACACCACGAGGAACAGAGAAGAAGCTGATTGGCTGCTGCATTAGATACACCACGAGGAACAGAGAAGAAGCTGATTGGCTGCAGCATTAGATACACCACGAGGAACAGAGAAGCTGCTGATTGGCTGCTGCATTAGATACACCACGAGGAACAGAGAAGAAGCTGATTGGCTGCTGCATTAGATACACCACGAGGAACAGAGAAGAAGCTGATTGGCTGCAGCATTAGATACACCACGAGGAACAGAGAAGAAGCTGATTGGCTGCAGCATTAGATACACCACGAGGAACAGAGAAGCTGCTGATTGGCTGCTGCATTAGATACACCACGAGGAACAGAGAAGAAGCTGATTGGCTGCAGCATTAGATACACCACGAGGAACAGAGAAGAAGCTGATTGGCTGCAGCATTAGATACACCACGAGGAACAGAGAAGCTGCTGATTGGCTGCTGCATTAGATACACCACGAGGAACAGAGAAGAAGCTGATTGGCTGCTGCATTAGATACACCACGAGGAACAGAGAAGAAGCTGATTGGCTGCAGCATTAGATACACCACGAGGAACAGAGAAGAAGCTAATTGGCTGCTGCATTAGATACACCTCAGTCTGTTGCTGCGTTGCTATACTCTAAGTCCTCGCAGTTCATTTCTCGGTTCACTTCCCTTTAGTCTGGTCACGAAACCAGAAACGTGTCTTTTGATACCAATACCAGGTTTAGTATCATGATACTCCATACCAAAACGATACTCGATACCATCACGATACTCGATAACAAAACGATACTCAATACCGAAACGATACTCGATACCAAAACGATACAACGGCAAACAAACGAGTAGTATTAACCGTTTGATCCAGACAGATCTTTTGAGTTCAATATCATTACATTTGAATAGAATATATATATATATATATTTTTAGGTATACATTAATGAATCAATTAAACAATCATGCAATCAATTAGGCTTTGTTTTTTTACCCATCTAACTACATAACATAATGGTAATAGTTTATTTGAATGGTAAATGTCTCATCTATTGATAAACTGAGTAAACCAAGATGTAGCCTAGACCTATTCGCAATACAGGCTAACGTACATTCAATAGGAGTGTGTGTATGCACTGAGTTATTGAACTTGTTTTGGCTGAAATAAAACACAAATGACTTGAGCGAGCCAGAGATCAATACTCCTCCCTCTCCTGCTGGCTTTCACAGATTCTGCCGTTACTCTCCTGAAGTTGCCGGGAATAGGCTTACACGAGGAGTCGGCGACCTTTCTCATGTGGAATGCCTATTTATCTTACCATTGTTACCGATTCTGCGTGCCAGTTATGATTTTCCTACGCACACTTTGGTGGAACAGTTTCATTTCATTTATAATAATGTCTTCGTATCTCAAAATCATTGTCCTGTGGTTAATTAAAATTCTATCTATATCTAAATCAAATCTAAAAAGTAACTTCTATTGCCATTGCCAGGTATGTAAAAATAGCCTACATAAAGCAAACAACCAAAAACATTGCAGCCTGCAGGTAGAAAATATCCTGATTTAAAAAAAAATATATATATATATATATATCCTGTAAATAACATGTAACCTTTTTATTTAACTAGGCAAGTCAGTTAAGAACAAATTCTTATTTACAATGACGGCCTACACCGGCCAAACGACGCTGGGCCAATTGTGCGCCGCCCTATGGGACTCCCAATCATGGCCGGTTGTGATACAGCCTGGATTCTAACCAGGGTGTCTGTTGTGACGCCTCTAGCACTGAGATGCAGTGCCTTAGACAGCTGCCATTGGGGAACTGTCTGCAACAAACTTGAAACATTGTATCAACTATTAACTTGGACTGCCTGAAACACTAGTGAACTTGCAACATTATGTAAAATATTCTGGGCCCTCAGTTTCCCGCAAGGGACAGACACAGCTGTAGGCTATTGCGCAAGGGATAAGAAGTAACCGGGTAGTCCTAATTTATGACTTTTTCCACTGGATCAGAGTATGAAATGTTTCCCTTTCACGCGGAGTGGTTATTTTTCAAATACTTTGAGGAACTTTTTGTCATTTTCAATGGATGTAAAAACAGACTTTGCTTGCTTGCTGTTTGAGGTGGTGAAAACATTACTTTGAGAAGCGCCACAGGTCATTAGTGGTGGTTAAGCCAATCACAAATACTATCAGATCCCCAAATGGGCACATTTTTTTATGCGCAGGCCAGGTAGCCTATAGGCTTACTTCTATGTGTAGTCAGGTGCAAGTCAACATTGACGGGAGCGCTCCAAACAAAAGACAATGACTAAATTGACAAAACTCAGAATGAAATAAACCAAAACCTGAATCACACAAGTATTGCATATGTTTGCAGAGCAGGCAACCATGTGTCCACTCCGACAATTAGAAAGGTAAGACTGGAATAATATATCGAAGGCATTAACAGAAATTACCTTAACCAAACAATATGGAGATATACAGTGCATTCAGAAAGTTTTCAGACCCCTTGACTTTTTCCACATTTTTAAACGTTACAGCCTTATTCTGAAATTGATTAAATCAAATAAATTCCTCATCAATCTATACACAATACCCCATAATGACTAAGCGAAAATAGGTTTTTAGAAATGTTAGCAAATGTATTAAAAATATAAAACAGACCTTATTTACGTACTTTCTTATGAGACTCGCAAATTGTGCTCAGGTGCATCCTGTTTCCATTGATCCTCCTTGAGATGTTTCTACAACTTGATTGTAGTCCACCTGTGGTCAATTCAATTGATTGGACATGATTTGGAAAGGCACAAAACCAAGCCATGAGGTCAAAGATATTGTCCACAGAGCTCAGAGACAGGATTGTGTCAAGGTACAGATCTGGGGAAGGGTACCAAAAAATGTCTGCAGCATTGAAGGTCTCCAAAAACACAGTGGCCTCCATCATTCTTAAAATGGAAGAAGTTTGGAACCACCAAGACTCTTCTTGTCTGACCAAACAGCAATCGGGGGAGAAGGGTCTTGGTCAGGAAGGGCAGTCAGGGAGGTGACCAAGAACCCGATGGTCACTCTGACAGAGCTCTAGAGTTCGTCTGTGGAGATGGGAGAACCTTCCAGAAGAGCAGCCATTGCTGCAGCACTCCACCAATCAGGCCTTTATGGTAGAGTGGCCAGGCAGAAGCCACTCCTCAGTAAAATGCACCTGACAGCCCTCTTGGAGTTTGCCAAAAAAGCACCTAAAGACTCTCAGATGCCATGAGAAACAAGATTTTCTGGTCTGATGAAACCAAGATTGAACTCTTTGGCCTGAATGCCAAGTGTCACGTCTGGAGGAAACCTGGCGCCATCCCTACGGTGCGGCATGGTGGTGTTAGCATCCTGTTGTGGGGATGTTTTTCAGCAGAAGGGACTGGGAGACTAGTCAGGATTGAGGGAAAGATGACTGCAACACAAACTATAAGTGATTTCATTGGGGCTTTCTTCATTCTGATTTTGTTTTATACTGTTCAACCAAACTTAAAACAAATTATTTTTATTTTCATCAATTTCTGCATTTCATGCACTGTTGTTGTAATTTCCACACTATCACGCAGGGCTGCAATATATGGACCAAAAAACAAAGCCTAGTTAACTGGTAAACTGTTAGAATCATGGAAATTATATATTGTTTTCCAATTATATATTTGGAATATAGTGGGCAGCACCTTGAATGCGTTGTTGTTTGACATGACAACAAATTAATAAGCCAGGGAGGAATTATTGATAGGGTAGGAACCAAAGTGTTGGTCAGTGTTTCCATGGGACCCTAATTAGATATTACATTACATGTGTTCTTACCTCATGTAGCTAGCTAACGTATTCATGCTTTGCCTATTCCTCTCCGATTTAGAAGATCCCGTTGCACAAACAGGCTTTAAAAAAAGGTGAAATAAATAAAATCTCGGCCTACACCAGCGCTGGTACAAGTCTGTTAGCTGCTTTTGCTCTGACTTTTAGTACATTTTGTAAGCTAGCTAAATTTAGCCAGCTATCTAGCGATTAGCATTAGTGTCTAACATGATTTATTTTAGCCACAGCTTGCTAAGAAAATGAAAACTAGCTGATAGTAGTTTACAGACCGTGAGATACATAAACTAATCGTGTAATTGGGGGTTGGGTTAAATGCTGGAAGACACATTTCAGTTGATTGCATTCAGTTGTACAACTGACAAGGTATCTCCCTTTCCCTAATTATAGAATGCTTGTGGAAAGCAGCATCGTTTTCACCAACATCTTGTTGCACCTATCTGACCATGCAGACTGCAGTGTGAACAGAAAGAGAGTGCTCATGACTCCTTGGTTGAGGAACTGCTCTCTCCTTGAGTGACGGGGCAGGGCTTGGAAGAGGACTGGCCACCCCTCATAGCCTGGTTCCTCTCTAGGTTTCTTCCTAGGTTCTGGTCTTTCTAGGGAGTTTTTCCTAGCCACCGTGCTTCTACACCTGCATTGTATGCTGTTTGGGGTTTTAGGCTGGGTTTCTGTACAGCACTTTGAGATATCAGCTGATGTAAGAAGAGCTATATAAATATATTTGATTTGGTTTGGGATGGGATGGGGGCGGGGCGGGGCTTTGTGTGGGATGGGGCGGGGCTTGGTGTGGGAGTAGGCGGGCTTGGTGTGGGATGGGGCGGGGCTTGGTGTGGGATGGGGCGGGGCTTGGTGTGGGAGTAGGCGGGCTTGGTGTGGGATGGGGCAGGGCTTGGTGTATGAAGCGGTATGTAGCAGGAGAAGAGGGAGAAAGATGACTCAAGTAGCAAACTGAGTAAACTATAAAAACGGACATTACATGTGCCGAAGTTGAGTATCACATTAAACAAACCAAACATGGAAATACTGTTAGAGAAGGTAAATTAAAATCCCAAACCGGTCCGGTATATAGTAAAATACCGTATACCGCCCAGCCTTACTATATCGACCTATATTCTCGTAAATTAAATAAACTAATTGGAAATGAATCAAAATCTCTCTTTCCCCCCCCTTTCCATCTCTTTCCCTCCATCGCTCTCTCTCTTTCCCTCGCTCCCTCCCTCTCTCCCTCCCTTTCCATCTCTTTCCCTCCATCGCTCTCTCTCTCCGTCCCTCTCTCTCCCTCCCTTTCCATATCTTTCCCTCCATCGCTCTCTCTCGCTCCCTCCCTCTCTCTCCCTCCCTCCCTCCCTCTCTCTCCCTCCCTTTCCATCTCTTTCCCTCCATCGCTCTCTCTCTCCGTCCCTCTCTCTCCCTCCCTTTCCATCTCTTTCCCTCCATCGCTCTCTCTCTCTGTCTCTCTCCCTCCCTTTCCATATCTTTCCCTCCATCGCTCTATCTGTCTCTCGCTCGCTCGCTCTCTCCCCCCCTTTCCATCTCTTTCCCTCCATCACTCTCTCTCCGTCCCTTTCTCTCTCCCTCCCTTTCCATATCTTTCCTTCTCGCTCTTTCCCTCGCTCCCTCCCTCTCTCTCTCTCCCTCCCTTTCCATCTCTTTCACTCCATCGCTCTATCTGTCTCTCGCTCGCTCCCTCTCTCTCTCCCCCCCTTTCCATCTCTTTCCCTCTATCGCTCTCTCTCTCTGTCTCCCTCTCTCTCTCCCTCCCTTTCTCTCTCTCTCTCCGTCCCTCCCTCCCTGTCTCTGTCCTGTTGATCATCTGTATACTCGTCATATTGGGACCGTTTGGACATCCTGTCATTACAGACAGCAGCGCAAGCCGGGTGATATTAAACAACAAAGTACCATTGCGTCTGAAATGGCCCCCTATTCCCTACATAGTGAACTACGTTTGACCAGGGCCCATAGGGGACTATATAGGGAATAAGGTAACATTTGGGAGTTAACCTGTGTGTTGTTGTTCTGTTACTGGAGGCTGGCATAACAGACTAGCTAATGAAATTGTTTACAGTTCCTGTTGCTGACGAACCCTGTTGCTATGACTCAGACCGGACTACCAACTGCCAAACAGGTGACCAGGAAATGAAAGAGAAATTACACAAGATCATTATTATTATTATTAGCCTACTTAAAAAAACATCACACTTTAATCCAAAAAGGACAGATTATAAATCTTTAGTAATCTACCCAACCCTAAAGACCCTTCCTCTGATGTACTGTTGTTCCCACTTTCATCCTCTCTCGCTCTCCTCTCTCTCACTCTCCTCGCGCTCGCTCTCCTCTCGCTCGCTCATCTTTCTCTCGCTCTCCTCTTTCTCTCGCTCTCCTCTCGCTCGCTCTCCTCTTTCTCTCGCTCTCCTCTCGCTCGCTCTCCGCTCGCTCGCTCTCCCCTCTCTCTCTCTCTCTCTCGCTCGCTCTCCGGTAGCTCTTCGCTCACTCTCCGCTCGCTCTCCTCTTGCTCGCTCTCCGGTAGCTATTCGCTCGCTCTCCGCTCGCTCTCCTCTTGCTCGCTCTCCTCTCGCTCTCTCGCCTCTCGCTCTCTCGCTCTTCTCGCTCTCCTCTCTCTCGCTCTCTCCTCTCTCTCGCTCTCTCCTCTCTCTCGCTCTCCTCTCTCTCGCTCTCCTCTCGCTCGCTCTCCTCTCGCTCTCCTCTCACTCGCTCTCCTCTCGCTAGCTCTCCTCTTTCTCTCCTCTCGCTCGCTCTCCTCTTTCTCTCGCTCTCCTCTCGCTCACTCGCTCTCCTCTCGCTCTCCTTTCTCTCTCTCCTCTCGCTCTCTCGCTCTCCTCTCTCGCTCTCTCCTCTCTCTCTCCTCTCGCTCTCCTCTCTCGCTCGCTCTCCGGTAGCTCTCCGCTCGCTCTCCGCTCGCTCGCTCTCCCCTCTCTCTCTCTCTCTCGCTCGCTCTCCCCTCTCTCTCGCTCACTCTCCGGTACCTCTCCGCTCGCTCTCCGCTCGCTCGCTCTCCGCTCGCTCGCTCTCCTCTCGCTCGCTCTCCTCTCGCTCGCTCTCCTCTCGCTCGCTCTCCTCTCGCTCGCTCGCTCTCCTCGCTCTCCTCTCTCTCGCTCTCTCTCCTCTCCTACTCTTGCTCACTTGCCCTCCTACTCTCTCTCCTCTCTTGCTCTCCTCTCCTGCTCTTGCTCACTTTCCCTCCCTCTCTCCTACTTTCTCTCCTACTCTCTCCTCTCCTACTCTTGCTCACTTGCCCTCCTACTCTCTCTCCTTTCTCTTGCGCTCCACTCCTACTCTTGCTCACTTTCCCTCCCTCTCTCCTACTTTCTCTCCTACTCTCTCCTCTCCTACTCTTGCTCGCTTGCCCTCCCTCTCTATCTCTCTCTTAATTTGACCAATTTGTTTTGGCGTATTGTATGACGTCAGGCTGGTGTATTGTATTGCCTGTTTTTGTCAGTTCCTGTGTGAGGAGAAAGGATCATAGGGAGAGGCACTAGGCAGTCAGGGACATGGGCTGGTATTGGTAGAGTGAGGCTGATAGAGGGACTAATCAGGGACATGAGCTGGTAGAGTGAGGCTGGTAGAGTGAGGCTGGTAGAGTGAGGCTGGTAGAGTGAGGCTGGTAGAGTGAGGCTGGTAGAGTGAGACTGGTAGAGTGAGGCTGGTAGAGTGAGGCTGGTAGAGGGACTAATCAGGGACATGAGCTGGTAGAGTGAGGCTGGTAGAGGGACTAATCAGGGACATGAGCTGGTAGAATGAGGCTGGTAGAGTGAGGCTGGTAGAGTGTGGCTGCTAGGGAGGGACTAGTCAGGGACATGAGCTGGTAGAGGGACTAATCAGGGACATGAGCTGGTAGAGGGACTAAGCAGTAGGGATGGTAGAGGGAGGCTGGTAGAGAGACTAAGCAGTAGGGCTGGTATAGGGAGGCTGGTAGAGAGACTAAGCAGTAGGGATGGTAGAGGGAGGCTGGTAGAGAGACTAAGCGGTAGGGATGGTAGAGGGAGGCTGGTAGAGGGACTAAGCAGTAGGGATGGTAGAGTGAGGCTGGTAGAGGGACTAAGCAGTAGGGCTGGTAGAGAGACTAAGCAGTAGGGCTGGTAGAGTGAGGCTGGTAGAGGGACTAAGCAGTAGGGCTGGTAGAGGGAGGCTGGTAGAGAGACTAAGCAGTAGGGCTGGTAGAGGGACTAAGCAGTAGGGCTGGTAGAGGGACTAAGCAGTAGCGCTGGTAGAGGGACTAAGCAGTAGGGCTGGTAGAGTGAGGCTGGTAGAGAGACTAAGCAGTAGGGCTGGTAGAGGGACTAAGCAGTAGGGCTGGTAGAGGGACTAAGCAGTAGCGCTGGTAGAGGGACTAAGCAGTAGCGCTGGTAGAGGGACTAAGCAGTAGCGCTGGTAGAGGGACTAAGCAGTAGCGCTGGTAGAGGGACTAAGCAGTAGCGCTGGTAGAGGGACTAAGCAGTAGCGCTGGTAGAGGGACTAAGCAGTAGGGCTGGTAGAGGGACTAAGCAGTAGGGCTGGTAGAGGGACTAAGCAGTAGGGCTGGTAGAGGGACTAAGCAGTAGGGCTGGTAGAGGGACTAAGCAGTAGGGCTGGTAGAGGGACTAAGCAGTAGGGCTGGTAGAGGGACTAAGCAGTAGGGCCGGTAGAGGGTCTAAGCAGTAGGGATGATAGAGGGAGGCTGGTAGAGGGACTAAGCAGTGGGGCTGGTAGAGGGACTAAGCAGTAGGGCTGGTAGAGGGACTAAGCAGTAGGGATGGTAGAGGGACTAAGCATTAGGGATGGTAGAGGGACTAAGCAGTAGGGCTGGTAGAGGGAGGCTGGTAGAGAGACTAAGCAGTAGGGCTGGTAGAGGGACTAAGCAGTAGGGCTGGTAGAGGGAGGCTGGTAGAGAGACTAAGCAGTAGGGATGGTAGAGGGACTAAGCAGTAGGGATGGTAGAGTGAGGCTGGTAGAGGGACTAAGCAGTAGGGCTGGTAGAGGGAGGCTGGTAGAGAGACTAAGCAGTAGGGCTGGTAGAGGGAGGCTGGTAGAGAGACCTAAGCAGTAGGGCTGGTAGAGTGAGGCTGGTAGAGAGACTAAGCAGTAGGGCTGGTAGAGGGACTAAGCAGTAGGGCTGGTAGAGGGACTAAGCAGTAGGGCTGGTAGAGGGACTAAGCAGTAGCGCTGGTAGAGGGACTAAGCAGTAGCGCTGGTAGAGGGACTAAGCAGTAGCGCTGGTAGAGGGACTAAGCAGTAGCGCTGGTAGAGGGACTAAGCAGTAGCGCTGGTAGAGGGACTAAGCAGTAGGGCTGGTAGAGGGACTAAGCAGTAGGGCTGGTAGAGGGACTAAGCAGTAGGGCTGGTAGAGGGACTAAGCAGTAGGGCTGGTAGAGGGACTAAGCAGTAGGGCTGGTAGAGGGACTAAGCAGTAGGGCTGGTAGAGGGACTAAGCAGTAGGGCTGGTAGAGGGACTAAGCAGTAGGGCTGGTAGAGGGACTAAGCAGTAGGGCTGGTAGAGGGACTAAGCAGTAGGGCTGGTAGAGGGACTAAGCAGTAGCGCTGGTAGAGAGACTAAGCAGTAGGGCTGGTAGAGGGACTAAGCAGTAGGGCTGGTAGAGGGACTAAGCAGTAGCGCTGGTAGAGGGACTAAGCAGTAGCGCTGGTAGAGGGACTAAGCAGTAGCGCTGGTAGAGGGACTAAGCAGTAGCGCTGGTAGAGGGACTAAGCAGTAGCGCTGGTAGAGGGACTAAGCAGTTGGGCTGGTAGAGGGACTAAGCAGTTGGGCTGGTAGAGGGACTAAGCAGTAGGGCTGGTAGAGGGACTAAGCAGTAGGGATGGGTATAGTTAAGATTATAATGGTATTACTACTCTTACCAATACTGCTTATCGATCCGGTACTTTATCGCTATTCTTATTATTTTTATGGGAAAAAACGAAACAAATTAAGAACAGATATATCTCTACCAATACCATAACATTGCTTTATTTTCTGAAATGTAAAATAAATAATAAACAATTATTTACAGCAAAAGAAACAGCAATGTTTTGAACAAATCACTATTATAGACTCTAATGTTGTGATAATGGAAATGTAAAACGAATGACATTTTCCTGCAAAAGAAAATACAGTAGGCTGCAAAAGGACTAACAGTTCTTAGCAGTTCTTCTAGAGAAAGATCAACATATTTGCCTTCTCTGGCAGAAGTTGGGATCTCTCCTGGCTTATTGTGTTCCCTGTAGTCAAATACCCTCTCACTAGGGGTGGAGGAGGCTTGAGCACAGAGGTAGCTGTTTCAATGTTTGTGAGGGGCAGAGTAGCTCTCTTCTCCCACCACCACATCACAGGATCTTCAGCCATGGGGATGGGAGGCAGGCCTTTGTGGAGCTCGACCTCTAGGTCAACACGCTCGCTGAGGGTGAGGGACGAGGTCTCCTGTTGGATCTTCAACCTCAACTCCCTGTCCTCCTCTGAGAACAGCTCCTCCAAGGCACTCCTTGTTTTGTACAATGGAGGGACTGTCTCCTCCATTTCCTCTCCTTCAGACTCCTCCTCTTGTTGCTGGTGTTCTGTGTCTGTCTGCTCCGGCTCCTCTGACAGCCCTGGTGTTGCTCTTGTCACATTGGCCTCGACAGTTGCCTTCCTCAGCCTGTCCCAGGTGGCGTCACTCACCGGCCTCCCTTTAAATCTGGGATCCATTTGCTGCGGCCTCATGCAGGAAGGCTTGAATGTCCTCATCCTGATAGCGCTCGGAGAGGTTCTCCCACACCTTCTCTTTGATGGTGGCCACGAACGTTGTATCTTCATGCTTCACAGTGAAGTGCTCTTCCAGTTTGTGGATATGATCTGTCCACAGGTGGCATTCTATTCACATGACGCATGAGAGGATTGTGATGAGCTGGACATACTCCTCAGCCTTATGGAAGTCCTCATCCTTCAGACGGTCCAGGTTGTCCTTGGTCGTTGCTTTTCTCAGTCGTGTGTCCAAGGCTGCTGCTTGGGGTCGCTGGATATCGCTCCATGAATCTCTCTATCATTAGATAGAGTTCCATCTGGTCTTGACATCAAGGATGAGTGAGTGTTGCGCAAGGTCTGAAACAACAACAAACAGCATACATTTAATTACCTCACACTTGAATATTGAATTAAATTGTTATGTGGGAATTTCCAAATAATACTTTAATAGATTGAACTGGCTTCTTACCAAGGAGCTGCTGCTTCTCCTTCAAGACTGTTTTGGACATCGAGGATCTCTTGAACCACACGACCACTGCTCTGATTCAGGCTGCCCATTTATCAATGGAAGTCGTTTGGTAGATTTTCTGCGCTGCCAGATTCAGTGTGTGTGCAAAGCATCCTATTTTTAGGATGTGTAGCCTCTTGATGGCAACATCATATTATCACCATATCATCACCATATTATGAACAGTCCCAGCTACAATCCTGCGCTGCTCTAAACTCTTCCAGAATGTCTGAGATCTCCTCTGTCACTATTTGTACACTGCCCGCAATTTCTACACTGCCCTGATGTGGAGGACCTTCTGTTTTACACTGTCCTGGTGTGGAGGACATTCTGTTTTACACTGTCCTGGAGTGGAGGACCATCTGTTTCACACTGTCCTGGTATGGAGGACCTTCTGTTTTACACTGTCCTGGTGTGGAGGACCATCTGTTTTACACTGCCCTGGTGTGGAGGACCATCTGTTTTACACTGCCCTGGTGTGGAGGACCATCTGTTTTACACTGCCCTGGTGTGGAGGACCATCTGTTTTACACTGTCCTGGTGTGGAGGACCATCTGTTTTACACTGCCCTGGTGTGGAGGACCATCTGTTTTACACTGCCCTGGTGTGGAGGACCATCTGTTTTACACTGCCCTGGTGTGGATGACCATCTGTTTTACACTGCCCTGGTGTGGATGACCATCTGTTTTACACTGTCCTGGTGTGGATGACCATCTGTTTTACACTGCCCTGGTGTGGATGACCATCTGTTTTACACTGCCCTGGTGTGGATGACCATCTGTTTTACACTGCCCTGGTGTGGATGACCATCTGTTTTACACTGCCCTGGTGTGGAGGACCATCTGTTTTACACTGCCCTGGTGTGGAGGACCATCTGTTTTACACTGCCCTGGTGTGGAGGACATTCTGTTTTACACTGCCCTGGTGTGGAGGACCATCTGTTTTACACTGTCCTGGTGTGGAGGACCATCTGTTTTACACTGCCCTGGTGTGGAGGACAATCTGTTTTACACTGCCCTGGTGTGGAGGACCATCTGTTTTACACTGCCCTGGTGTGGAGGACATTCTGTTTTACACTGCCCTGGTGTGGAGGACCATCTGTTTTACACTGCCCTGGTGTGGAGGACCATCTGTTTTACACTGCCCTGGTGTGGAGGACATTCTGTTTTACACTGCCCTGGTATGGAGGACCATCTGTTTTACACTGCCCTGGTGTGGAGGACCTTCTGTTTTACACTGCCCTGGTGTGGAGGACCTTCAGTTTTACACTGCCCTGGTGTGGATGACCTTCTGTTTTACACTGCCCTGGTGTGGAGGACCTTCTGTTTTACACTGCCCTGGTGTGGAGGACCTTCAGTTTTACACTGCCCTGGATGACCTTCTGTTTTACACTGCCCTGGTGTGGAGGACCTTCTATTTTACACTGCCCTGGTTTGGAGGACCTTCAGTTTTACACTGCCCTGGTTTGGAGGACCTTCAGTTTTACACTGCCCTGGTGTGGAGGACCTTCAGTTTTACACTGCCCTGGTGTGGAGGACCTTCTGTTTTACACTGTCCTGGTGTGGAGGACCTTCTGTTTTACACTGCCCTGGTGTGGAGGACCTTCTGTTTTACACTGCCCTGGTGTGGAGGACCTTCTGTTTTACACTGCCCTGGTTTGGAGGACCTTCAGTTTTACACTGCCCTGGTGTGGAGGACCTTCTGTTTTATACTGCCCTGGTTTGGAGGACCTTCAGTTTTACACTGCCCTGGTGTGGAGGACCTTCTGTTTTACACTGCCCTGGTGTGGAGGACCATCTGTTTTACACTGCCCTGGTGTGGAGGACCTTCTGTTTTACACTGCCCTGGTGTGGAGGACCTTCTGTTTTACACTGCCCTTGTGTGGAGGACCATCTGTTTTACTTACACTGTCCTGGTGTGGAGGACCTTCTGTTTTATACTGCCCTGGTTTGGAGGACCTTCTGTTTTACACTGCCCTGGTTTGGAGGACCTTCAGTTTTACACTGCCCTGGTATGGAGGACCTTCTGTTTTACACTGCCCTGGTGTGGAGGACCTTCTGTTTTACACTGCCCTGGTGTGGAGGACATTCTGTTTTACACTGCCCTGGTGTGGAGGACCTTCTGTTTTACACTGCCCTGGTGTGGAGGACCTTCTGTTTTACACTGTCCTGGTGTGGAGGACCTTCTGTTTTACACTGCCCTGGCTTGTGTAGTGTACTGTAACAGTGAGATAGTGGTCCTGACAGAGGCTGGTCCACCCGTCTGATGTGATGGCCAGCTTTGGCACGTCCTTCAGCTCAGTGATCACATTGGCCTTTTCTACACCACACCAGGTAGGAATGAATGTGTCACTGAGGTAACTCCTGGAGGGAGGGGTATATTTGTGGTTGAGGGCCTTGCTCATCTCCCTACAGTAAAAAAAAGAGTTCATCTGTTGAATTATCATTAATGAATTATTGTGTTGTTGTGTATTGCGGAGTGATAGGACTAACATACAACCCTTTTATACTACTAAATCCTAAACATGAATCCAACTCAATATATACCGACTGTTACCTAAAGCCCTTGGACTCCACTGTTGCAAAGGGCTGTAGGCCTTGGTCACGGCTAGGTGTCACTCATTCACCCTGTCCTCAGTCATCCTCCCACTAGCTACCAGCGTGAAGGGGCTTTGGTTGGATCATTGTAGCTGCAACTTGAACAAAGTTGCAAAATCCTTTTAAATGGATGATTTGAATTTCTGAACTCACCCACAGCTAAACAGTCAGCTGGCTAATGGGTCATGAACCCATGTTCTCATAATCTAGTTAACTCCGTGTGTGGGATCTAGACTGCTAGCGTACATACCTAACGGAGATCAGACAATGAGAGATGAACTCTGAGCTTGGCTGTCAAACTGTTTCTCTGCCTGTACATGATGCACTTTCCATAGATCTTTGGACAGATTGCTCGTGTGTCCGCCTTTACAAGCAAAATGTCTTGTTGCACTTGTGGCAACGGCGCATTGTCAGCATCGACTCTGGTGAAGTGTAACCTCACATTGTCAGCATCGACTCTGGTGAAGTGTAACCTCACATTGTCAGCATCGACTCTGGTGAAGTGTAACCTCACATTGTCAGCATCGACTCTGGTGAAGTGTAACCTCACATTGTCAGCATCGACTCTGGTGAAGTGTAACCTCACATTGTCAGCATCGACTCTGGTGAAGTGTAACCTCACATTGTCAGCATCGACTCTGGTGAAGTGTAACCTCACTTTGTCAGCATCGACTCTGGTGAAGTGTAACCTCACATTGTCAGCATCGACTCTGGTGAAGTGTAACCTCACTTTGTCAGCATCGACTCTGGTGAAGTGTAACCTCACATTGTCAGCATCGACTCTGGTGAAGTGTAACCTCACTTTGTCAGCATCGACTCTGGTGAAGTGTAACCTCACATTGTCAGCATCGACTCTGGTGAAGTGTAACCTCACATTGTCAGCATCGACTCTGGTGAAGTGTAACCTCACATTGTCAGCATCGACTCTGGTGAAGTGTAACCTCACATTGTCAGCATCGACTCTGGTGAAGTGTAACCTCACATTGTCAGCATCGACTCTGGTGAAGTGTAACCTCACTTTGTCAGCATCGACTCTGGTGAAGTGTAACCTCACATTGTCAGCATCGACTCTGGTGAAGTGTAACCTCACATTGTCAGCATCGACTCTGGTGAAGTGTAACCTCACATTGTCAGCATCGACTCTGGTGAAGTGTAACCTCACTTTTGTACGTTTAGCTCTCTGCGCCGTCGTCACTAATTAAGAGCAGGGTGCTCTAGCGCCAGAGAGAGATCTCTCTTCTGGTTTGGGAATAGTGAAAATGCATCATAGACAAATGTCTTCATCTTACTGCAAATTAGAAACGGTTGGTGAGATAAAATGTACAAGATAACGTTTATGTAGCAATAATAAATAGGAAATGTATTTTCTTAATATCTCCAGTACCGAAAGCAGAACCGATAACGTCAGAGCTTATCGATACTACTCTCTTTCATCATTTATCCCCGGGGCCCGTTTTAATACCGGGTTTCAGTACCCATCCCTACTAAGCAGGGAACTGGGCTGGTATTGGTAGAGTGTGGCTGGTAGAGCGGGACTAATCAGGGGCTGGCGTTGGTAGAGTGGCGTTGGTAGAGTGGCGTTGGTGTTCGTAGAGTGTAAACAGAGACATGTTGGGAAATAGCAGTTGTGAATGTATCATCTGCTCATCACTAGCACAGAATAAACTGCATTTTAAAGTGTGTGTGTGTGTGTGTGTGTGTGTGTGTGTGTGTGTGTGTGTGTGTGTGTGTGTGTGTGTGTGTGTGTGTGAGAGAGAGAGACCTATGTGCTTGTTGACAAGCGCTAGTCATCAACCAGACCACATCAGTCACCATCTCTCGCTCTTTCTTTGGGGGGTGAAAAATATATATATTTTTTTAATCCATTTTTGGGAGGTTTGATCGGAAGATCACCAGACTCGACCCATCTCATCTGCTTTCTCTGATGCTTCTTGACCGAAGCTTCTGCAATCATTTAGTAGCTAAGTACCCACTTGTCACAGTAGTGGAATGTTAATGACCAAGCAGCCACTACCCCACCACCACATTCCCTGGGTCTACATCCCAAATGGCACCCTATGCCCTTTATTTGACCAGGGCCCATAGAGCTCTGTTAACAAGTAGTGCACTGTCTAGAGAATAGGGTGCGGTTTGGGACGTATCCATGGAGGAACAAGCCACAAGATGTTTGAGAGGGATTGTGGTTAATATGAGAAGGTCAGTATCTTAAGTATTACACACGGTATTACACACGGTATTACACACAGTAGGCCTCTCCATTAGGCTACAAACAACCCGGCTTGTAAATACTACTCGTGTGTCAGTGTACCAAAGGACGTCCTATTGCCTTTATAGTGCACTACTTTTGACCAGGGTTCACTTTTGCTCTCTTTGTCTCTAGCTTTGTCTCCCTAGATGGTATACAGCTACAGACGGCATGTTAGGAGTACTTACGCAGCAGGTTAGGAGTACGTAGGCAGCAGGTTAGGAGTACGTAGGCAGCAGGCTAGGAGTACGTAGGCAGCAGGTTAGGAGTACGTAGGCAGCAGGTTAGGAGTACGTAGGCAGCAGGCTAGGAGTACGTAGGCAGCAGGTTAGGAGTACGTAGGCAGCAGGTTAGGAGTACGTAGGCAGCAGGCTAGGAGTACGTAGGCAGCAGGTTAGGAGTACGTAGGCAGCAGGTTAGGAGTACGTAGGCAGCAGGTTAGGAGTACGTAGGCAGCAGGTTAGGAGTACGTAGGCAGCAGGTTAGGAGTACGTAGGCAGCAGGCTAGGAGTACGTAGGCAGCAGGTTAGGAGTACGTAGGCAGCAGGTTAGGAGTACGTAGGCAGCAGGTTAGGAGTACGTAGGCAGCAGGTTAGGAGTACGTAGGCAGCAGGCTAGGAGTACTTACGTAGGCAGCAGGTTAGGAGTACGTAGGCAGCAGGTTAGGAGTACGTAGGCAGCAGGTTAGGAGTACTTACGTAGCAGGTTAGGAGTACTTACGTAGGCAGCAGGTTAGGAGTACTTACGTAGGCAGCAGGTTAGGAGTACTTACGTAGGCAGCAGGTTAGCTAAAATGCTCTCCCTCCTTCCGATGCTGTATACCATCTAGCCACAACCCCTCAAATGGTTTAGTGGTCGTAGTGTGATTTCCTGATTACCCAGTGTTGTCGTGGAAACAGCCGGATCTCAGAGCTGATATGATACAAGCCTGTGTTTGTTGTTGTTTTGCTCTGTGTTTGGGGGAATTAAGGTGTGTGATGTGCTATATGATCCCACTAATGGCAGCCAAATGTATTTCTGCTGCATTCCTTTCAGCCTGCATCATGTGTTCAGAGCCACAGTAACATGATCCCAGATACCTCTGTGTATCTGAAGACTAACTGACAGTCAGGAAACAGCATTTCTATTCAACTTTAGGGAAAGCTTCCCCTAGCCTCATGTACACAGATCCTATAGTTGAAGTTGGAAGTTTACATACACTTAGGTTTGAGTCATTAAAACTTGTTTTTCAACCACTCCACAAATTTCTTGTTAACCAACTGTAGTTTTGGTAAGTTGTTTAGGACATCTACTTTGTGCATGACACAAGTAATTTTTCAAACAATTGTTTACAGACAGATTAATTCACTGTATCACAATTCCAGTGGATCAGAAGTTTACATACACTAAGTTGACTATGCCTTTAAACAGCTTGGAAAATTCCAGAAGATGATGTCATGGCTTTAGAAGCTTCTGATAGGCTAATTGACATAATTTGAGTCAATTGGAGGTGTACCTGAGGATGTATTTCAAGGCCTACCTTCAAACTCAGTGCCTCTTTGCTTGACATCAATGGAAAATCAAAAGAAATCAGCCAAGACCTCAGAAAAATAATTGTAGACCTTCACAAGTCTGGTTCATCCTTGGGAGCAATTTCCAAATGCCTGAAGGTACCACATTCATCTGTACAAACAATAGTACGCAAGTATAAACACCATGGGACCACGCAGCCATCATACCGCTTAGGAAGGAGACGCGTTCTGTCTCCTAGAGATGAACGTACTTTGGTGCGAAAAGTGCAAATCAATCCCAGAACAACTGCAAAGGACCTTGTGAAGATGCTGGAGGAAACAGGTACAAAAGTATCTATATCCACAGTAAAACGAGTCCTATATCGACATAACCTGAAAGGCCGCTCCGCAAGGATGAAGCCACTGCTCCAAAACCGCCATAAAAAAGCCAGACTACTGTTTGAAACTGCACATGGGAACAAAGATTGTACTTTTGGAGAAATTTCCTCTGGTCTGATGAAACAAAAATAGAACTGTTTGGCCATAATGACCATCGTTGTGTTTGGAGGGAAAAGGGGGAGGCTTGCACGCCGAAGAACACCATCTCAACCGTGAAGCACGGGGGTGGCAGCATCATGTTGTGGGGGTGCTTTTCTGCAAAGGGGACAGGACGACTGCACCGTATTGAGGGGAGGATGGATGGGGCCATATATCGCGAGATCTTGGCCAACAACCTCCTTCCCTCAGTAAGAGCATTGAAGATGGGTCGTGGCTGGGTCTTCCAGCATGACAACGACCCGAAACACACAGCCAGGGCAACTAAGGAGTGGCTCCGTAAGAAGCATCTCAAGGTCCTGGAGTGGCCTAGCCAGTCTCCAGACCTGAACCCAATAGAAAATCTTTGGAGGGAGCTGAAAGTCTGTATTGCCCAGCGACAGCCCCGAAACCTGAAGGATCTGGAGAAGGTCTGTATGGAGGAGGGGGCCAAAATCCCTGCTGCAGTGTGTGCAAACCTGGTCAAGAACTACAGGAAACGTATGATCTCTGTAATTGCAAACAAAGGTTTCTGTACTAAATATTAAGTTCTGCTTTTCTGATGTATCAAATACTTATGTCATGCAATAAAATGCTAATTAATTACTTAAAAATCATACAATGTGATTTTCTGGATTTTCACAGTTGAAGCGTACCTATGATAAAAATTACAGACCTCTACATGCTTTGTAAGTAGGAAAACCTGCAAAATCGGCAGTGTATCAAATACTTGCTCTCCCCACTGTATATCCACTTGGATAAACACTCAGCCTACCCGACCGTTCGGAGGCGTCCGCATGGTCCTAAAGCACAAACTTGAATGCCATCTGTAAATACAAATAAAATTGTTAAATTACGGGGGCCTCCCAAGTGGCGCAGTGGTCTAAGGCACTGCATTGCTCTGTCGCAGCCGGCCGCGACCGGGAGGCCCATGGGGCGGCGCAAAATTGGCCCAGCGTCGTCCGGGTTAGGGAGGGTTTGGCCGGCAGGGATATCCTTGTCTCATCGTGCACTAGCGACTCCTGTGGCGGGCCGGGCGCAGTGCACGCTGACACGGTCGCCAGGTGTACGGTGTTTCCTCCGACACATTGATGCGGCTGGCTTCCGGGTTGGATATGTATTGTGTCAAGCAGTGCGGCTTGGTTGGGTTGTGTTTCGGAGGACGCATGGCTCTCGACCTTTGCCTCTCCTGAGTCCTTAACTACTACCAATTGGATACCACAAAATTGGGGAGAAAAAAGGGATGAAAAATACCAAATTTTTAATTAAAAAAATTACAAGCTTTGTTGGTTAAGCCACGGAACAAGTACGCAACCTTCCCACTAGCCAGGATTGACTGAGATAATAAGTAGGTTGGACATGCCGAGAGATGAGTTCAGATTGGTCTGCCATATAGGCTTCTGTCTATTTGAGCTCATCAGTCTGTGTTGGTAATCCTGTCGAATGCGGCTTTTTTTATGTATTGTGTAGTGGAGCTGCATAAGTGTTGGTTTCCACTTTCTGGAGGATCAAGTTTTGAAATCAGTGGAATTAGAGTATGATATCTAAAGAGATGGAGAAAACACCTGTCTCCGGATTACATCTTCAAGCTAAGGGCAACTGTGGTATGGCATTCCTGAGAGGAAGACGCGTCCATGCATGATGATGTATACAGGTAAAATAATCTAGCATTAGCTAGCTACATTTTCAGATATTACACGTTTCTAATCTTGACAGAAAGTGGTTTCATTTCAAGCTAAAGTGTACTTTTAACTAGCTAGCTAGCGTCAATACAGCAAATGAAAGATAAACATCTTGTGAATCCAGCCAATATTTCCGATTTTTTTAAAAAGTGTTTTACAGCGAAAACACAACATATATTTATGTTAGCTCACCACAATAGCGCAACACACAACAGCATTTTCTCACCGCAAAGATATCTTTCACAAAACCCACAAATAGAGATAAAATGTATCACTAACCTTTGAACAACTTCATTAGATGACAGTCTTATGACATCATGTTATACAATACATTTGTTTTGTTCGAAAATGTGCATATTTATAGCTACAAATCTGGGTTTTACAACGCAGCCATCGTCACAAATAACACCAAATTGTCCGGAGAAATTTTACACAGCGACGTAATCTAACCAAAAAACTCATCATAAACTTTGCTGAAAAATACATGTTGTACAGCAAATGAAAGATACACTTGTTCTTAATGCAACCGCTGTGTTAGATTTAAAAAAATAACTTTAGTACAAAGCACAGCATGCAATAATCTGAGACAGCGCTCAGCCATTCTCCGCCCATGTTGGAGTCAACATATTCCACAAAAATACGAAATAACATCAAATATTCTCTTACCTTTGATGATCTTTCATCAGAATGCAGTGCAAGGAGTCCTAGTTCCACAATAAATCGTTGTTTTGTTTTAGAATGTCCATTTCTTCTGTCAAATTAGCAACTTTGGCTAGCATAATGGTGCTCACGTGTCGATGAACGCTTGGCGCATGGAACGAAAAATTCCAAAAGTCATAATAAAAGTCCGAATAAACTGGTCAAACTCAGTTGAAAATCCATCTTTATGATGTTTTTCTCATATGTATCCAATAACGTCCAAGACGGAGCATTTCGTCGTGTCTACCTAACGCATTGCAGAAAATTATATGGTGCGCCCAGGTGCGCAGCAAAATACTGCCAATATGGCGGACCTGTCACTCCAAAAGCTCTCATTCGGTCTCACATCAAGCTAGACACCTCATTCAACATTCTACTGCCTGTTGACATCTAGTGGAAGGCGTATGAAGTGCATACAGATCCATAAATACAAGGCAATTGAATAGGCAAGGCCTTACACAGAGACCCATTTTCAGAATTTTCACTTCCTGTTTGGAAGTTTGCTGCCAAATGAGTTCTGTTTTACTCACAGATATAATTCAAACAGTTTTAGAAACTTCAGAGTGTTTTCTATCCAATAGTAATAATAATATGCATATCGTATGATCTAAGAACAGAGTACGAGGCCGTTTAATTTGGGCACGATTTTTTCCTAAAGTGAAAATAGCGCCCCCTATTAAGAAGAAGTTTTTAACTAGCTAATGTTAGCTGGCTGGCTCGTTAGCTAACGTTACGTGACGTGTGTGATTCTAACATTGTTTACCTAGCTAGGTTCATTGTTTACCTAGCTAGCTAGCAACATGTCTTAAGCTAAAGTGCACTGTTAGCTGGCTGGCTCTCTAGCTGATGTTATTATTTGTATCCCAGAGCCATTTGCTTTTCTAGTTAGAGCCTAATGTTAGCTAGCTAACATTGAACCTGGTTGGTTAGCTTCCAGCACTGTGGCATTGTTGAATATGGCCGGTGTCAGTAAACGTCTGCAAAAAAAGCGTAATGAAATTGTTGCCAGCAGAGCTGGTTAGGCTGTTTTCATGTTATCCCTAGGTAAACAAATCATCAAGTGTGCCATTTTCCCAAAAGTGAGTTTACAAGTTGATCAACTTTCAAAGCAGAATTACTTTCCCATTGTTCCTAAAATGCAGTGTATGATATACAATTTTGTAGCTATCTACTTTTATCCAATGTAAAATAGAATAAAACACCATTTCAAATTTTGCTACATAAGACCAAATCCAGGTGGTGAGTCACATATATGCAATAACAGCATGTGTGGGGGCATGTACCCCCGTCCCCCGTCCCGTCCCCAGTGAAAGTTGCGTCCCTGGCTGACTGTTCCATTCTTAGGAATACTTACAGCTAGGGCCTGTCAGCATGATACTGATGAGGCCCCCTTGCTGGTCTTCTCTATGCTACATGTTCGGCTGCAAACTGGACATCTCCAATATCTGCAGCAGGCAATCTTATGAGGTGGTGTTGACTGGGAGGGCCTGTGACAGGGTGATATAATAGCCAAGTGGTAACTTGCATTTTCTTCTGAAGAAAGAACTAAGCTTTTTGCTAATGCACTTCAAAACAAAAATGATTCAACTCGTTGTATCTTGCTTGGCTGAGGAATTAGCCTACTGTTTTATCAAGCCGGGTATTTTTTTTTATACAACTTTGCATTTTTCACATAACACACATTACCTGTCGTTGTTAATGAAGCCCTCTGTGTCATCAGGGCAATAACTCAGGTCACTATCAGAGGCTTCAAGATGTCCTTTTCATAGTATTCAAGTGAGACTCTGGCAACAACACAGGTGTCAACAAAGGTACTTGAGTCTCATGACCCACTTTTATTCTGAGATCTCGCCTGACAAGCTGTGAAAATAGCAAGTGAACAGTGAATGGAAATTATCGCTAAACCATTGCAATCACACATTGCCGGACATGTTACTATACCCACCTTTTGCTCTTTCTGGTAGGTCCCGGTATCCGGTCATGACTAGGGGGATCAGTCTGGCACTCAACTGTGGACTTTGTCTAACGGGGGACAACAGAGTCAACTAATGTCATCTTCCCTCATTTATAAACGTAGCTTGAGAAATAAAGTATTAACGGTATCTCAAATGCTCTGCAGATGTAGACTGACTGCCTCCAGATTGGATTCAGGCCGGTGACGCCGCTACAATATGCCACCAACTGTGACTCGATTTGCTTTGGCCCTGGGTTGGTTTGTTGCTGCTAGTTAGTACACTGTTGTAGTCAGACATGAGTTAGCTAGTACCAACATAGCTGCATCCAATAGTTATTTGTGCCCTAGACACGGGTTGTACCTCGGGAGGCTAATATAACTGTTTAGTCTAAATTACAATAATTTAGAGTGGCATGGAAATAAGATGACGTTGCTAAAGTAGGCAAATAATTAGTAGGAAACAAATTAGCCATATAATGATGTCATCAAATTTACTTTAGAGAGATAGCAATGTTGCGACTACTGTTACTTGCAAACTTTGTAAAAAGATTGCTAGCAATGCTAATGTTAGCTAGCTAAAATACGGTGGTCCCCTCAATCTTCGTTGGCTGGCTAAAGTTCTACTGCATCTAAAGTCGTTCTGGTGACATCACAATCATGACAAAAGGTTTTCTTACTAATTATTTGCATTCCTTTGAAACGTTATTGTGTTTCCATGCCTAAACATACAAAACCAGATACATAAGCGGCAGGGATCTTAATCCTGGAGGAGATTGTCTCTGCTGCTGTTGTTACCAAGAGTGGCACTGCATCTCAGTGCTAGAGGCGTCACTACAGACCCTGGTTCGATTCCCGGCTGTATCACAACCGGTCGTGAGACCCTATGGGAGTCCCATAGGGCGGCGCACGATTGGCCCAGCGTCGTCCGGGTTAGGTTTTGGCCGGGCTAGGCCGTCATTTTAAAAACAAAATTTGTTCTTAACTGACTTGGCTAGTTAAATAAAACAAATATATATATTTTTTTAATCACTCCTTGCAATGCAGGAGTGACTCACCTCACGAAGCTCCCATTTTGCCCGTTTTTCTTCTTTGTAAACAAACACACGTGACTGGCTCAAACCGCTCTATGGGCCCTGGTCAAAAGCAGTGCACTTTACAGGCAATAGGTTGTCATTTGGGACACAGCCAGTGTTTCTCCTCAGGATGATTCCTCACTGCCACACTGGCAGAGATAGTGGGTCAGTGGGTGTGTCGTACGTGCATGAATTTGTTTGTGTATGTGCACCAAAGTGCAGCGTCTGCCTGTTTCTATGTGGTTTTGGTCTACTTTTCATGCATGCTGTCGTTCAGCGTCTCTAGTGGGGAGAGGCCAGCTCCCCCTACCAGCCAACACATTGGTTAAAGAGAGAGAGGCCAGCTCCCCCTACCAGCCAACACATTGGTTAAAGGGAGGCCAGCTCCCCTTACCAGTTAACACATTGGTTAAAGAGAGAGAGGCCAGCTCCCCCTACCAGCCAACACATTGGTTAAAGAGAGAGAGGCCAGCTCCCCCTACCAGCCAACACATTGGTTAAAGAGAGAGAGGCCAGCTCCCCCTACCAGCCAACACATTGGTTAAAGAGAGAGAGGCCAGCTCCCCCTACCAGCCAACACATTGGTTAAAGAGAGAGAGGCCAGCTCCCCCTACCAGGCAACACATTGGTTAAAGAGAGAGAGGCCAGCTCGCCCTACCAGCCAACACATTGGTTAAAGAGAGAGAGAGGCCAGCTCCCCCTACCAGGCAACACATTGGTTAAAGAGAGAGAGGCCAGCTCGCCCTACCAGCCAACACATTGGTTAAAGCTGAGGGTGGATCTGCAGCTGCCACTGTGTGATGGAATGGAGTCAGCTCTGGATCAGGAGTCTGAGCGGTGTGTGTGTGAAGGGCTGCAGGCAATGCCAGTGACTTTGTGTGTGTTTAGGGATGGGGGAGGGAGTGTGTATAGTGCAGCTGAGAGAGACCGAAGGGGGGAAAAGGGAGACAGGCAGAGAGCATTCAACACCCAATATTCAGAGAAACTACTGTCAAGAGGATTTCATCAATGTTAGCTACTCATTCAGCAACATTGTATCTAATCCCCTCATTTGATACTGTTAAATTATCTGTAATTAGCCCCTTGTACCACCCCCTCTTACACTCAGTCAGGAAGGAAGGACAGGGGTCCATGTTGTGCTCAGAGGGCTGACCCCATGTCACATGACTGCTGTGACGCTAATGAATCCCAGCAGAGAGAGAGACCCCCCCACACACACACATACCAGAGTAATGTTGGGAGTGGGAGTTGACACAGATATTGCATATCACTTGTGCTGGTCAGTATAATGCGGTGCCAGTCAGTATAATGCGGTGTCAGTCAGTATAATGCCGTGTCAGTCAGTATAATGCCGTGTCAGTCAGTATAATGCCGTGTCAGTCAGTATAATGCCGTGTCAGTCAGTATAATGCCGTGTCAGTCAGTATACTGGGGTGTAAGTCAGTATAATGCGGTGCCAGTCAGTATAATGCGGTGCCAGTCAGTATAATGCCGTGTCAGTCAGTATAATGCGGTGTCAGTCAGTATAATGCCGTGTCAGTCAGTATAATGCCGTGTCAGTCAGTATAATGCCGTGTCAGTCAGTATAATGCCGTGTCAGTCAGTATACTGGGGTGTAAGTCAGTATAATGCGGTGCCAGTCAGTATAATGCCGTGTCAGTCAGTATAATGCGGTGTCAGTCAGTATAATGCGGTGTCAGTCAGTATAATGCCGTGTCAGTCAGTATAATGCCATGTCAGTCAGTATAATGCGGTGTCAGTCAGTATAATGCGGTGTCAGTCAGTATAATGCGGTGTCAGTCAGTATAATGCGGTGTCAGTCAGTATAATGCGGTGCCAGTCAGTATACTGCGGTGCCAGTCAGTATACTGCGGTGCCAGTCAGTATACTGCGGTGCCAGTCAGTATATTGCGGTGCAAGTCAGTATACTGCGGTGCCAGTCGGTGCCAGTCAGTATAATGCGGTGCCAGTCAGTATAATGCGGTGCCAGTCAGTATAATGCGGTGCCAGTCAGTATACTGCGGTGCCAGTCAGTATACTGCGGTGCCAGTTAGTATACTGCGGTGCCAGTCAGTATACTGCGGTGCCAGTCGGTGCCAGTCAGTATAATGCGGTGCCAGTCAGTATAATGCGGTGCCAGTCAGTATAGTGCGGTGCCAGTCAGTATAGTGCGGTGCCAGTCAGTATAGTGCGGTGCCAGTCAGTATAGTGCGGTGCCAGTCAGTATAGTGCGGTGCCAGTCAGTATAATGCGGTGCCAGTCAGTATAATGCGGTGCCAGTCAGTATAGTGCGGTGCCAGTCAGTATAATGCGGTGCCAGTCAGTATAATGCGGTGCCAGTCAGTGCCAGTCAGTATAATGCGGTGCCAGTCAGTATAATGCGGTGCCAGTCAGTATAATGCGGTGCCAGTCAGTGCCAGTCAGTATAATGCGGTGCCAGTCAGTATAATGCGGTGCCAGTCAGTATAGTGCGGTGCCAGTCAGTGCCAGTCAGTATAATGCGGTGCCAGTCAGTATAATGCGGTGCCAGTCAGTATAATACGGTGCCAGTCATTATAATGCGGTGCCAGTCAGTATAATGCGGTGCCAGTCAGAGCCCCTTTTCTGTGGTGTTGTTTTGCTCTACATTGTAATGGTTGTTGACCTGCTATGAGATAGTTGTCTGTGTTTGTGTGTTTGCGGTTGCTTGTTCAGTCAGTTGTTAATGTAGCACACACTCACAAAAACACCCTTTCAGTTCATGTGACCTGACCTGTGGCCTGAGCCCCTCGTTAGGCTGTTGACCAATCCTAATCTAATCTGGCTCTGGAGCTACCTGAGATGATTTAATCATGCAGGACAGGCAGTCAGCAAGGTGTTTACCTCTCTCTCGCTGACACACACACACACTGCCAGTACCAACTGGCTTTGAAACTCAGCAATGGCAACGAACGTTACCATGTGTTAGTGTTGCACGGTATACCGAAATGTAGGTACTTTTTCGATACTAGAACATGGAAAATATATTAGGTATTAGAATTGTTGTTACTTTCGGTACTTCTGTCAAATGTGTCCCAAGGAACAAGTCTCTATCAGCCCAGCCGATGTCCCCCTTATAGCTTGAGTGCACCGTGGCCTGCTCCACTGAGCCTTGAGCCTGCTCCACTGAGCCTTGAGCCTGCTCCACTGAGCCTTGAGCCTGCTCCACTCAGCCTTGAGCCTGCTCCACTGAGCCTTGAGCCTGCTCCACTGAGCCTTGAGCCTGCTCCACTGAGCCTTGAGCCTGCTCCACTGAGCTTGTTCCACTGAGACTGCTCCACCGTGCCTGCTCCACTGAGCCTTGAGCCTGCTCCACTGAGCCTTGAGCCTGCTCCACTGAGCCTTGAGCCTGCTCCACTGAGCCTTGAGCCTGCTCCACCGTGCCTGCTCCACTGAGCCTTGAGCCTGCTCCACTGAGCCGTGAGCCTGCTCCACCGTGCCTTGAGCTTGCTCCACCGTACCTGCTCCACTGAGCCTTGAGCCTGCTCCACTGAGCCTGCTCCACTGAGCCTTGAGCCTGCTCCACTGAGCCTTGAGCCTGCTCCACTGAGCCTTGAGCCTGCTCCACTGAGCCTGCTCCACTGAGCCTTGAGCCTGCTCCACCGTGCCTGCTCCACTGAGCCTTGAGCCTGCTCCACTGAGACTGCTCCACCATGCCTACTCCACCATGCCTGCTCCACTGAGCCTGCTCCACTGAGACTGCTCCACCATGCCTACTCCACCATGCCTGCTCCACTGAGCCTGCTCCACTGAGCCTGCTCCACTGAGCCTGCACTGGGAGTCTGGGCTGCATCATGTTAGCTCTCCACTTAGCCTGCACTGAAGTTAACACACTTGAACAATGCAACACGGCATGTAGAAATGTTGAAACTGTTAATTACTGTTCGCAAAACAATGTCCATACAGGCTAGAACACCTTACAATGCAAGAAGATACCGATAGCTTCCAGCTTTGTAGGCTAACTTTCCTTACTAGCTGAAGCTAACAAATTCATTACCCAGGTTTATTCATTTACTTAGTCGGTCTCTCTCGCGCGTCTCTCCCAAAGACTATCTGTTGCCTCCAGTGAACGGACTGTGTGTGTGTGAATAGGGCTCCTAGGGGCCACCCCCTTCTTGCCTTGTGAATGACATCATTACTGGTTAAAGAGACAGCGTGTGCACTTTTATAAAATAAGATATTTCTATGCAATTGTTGTTGATCAGTACAGTAAAATAAGTCCCAAATGGAAGGGAAACGGATTGTTTTTAATCTGTAGCTCCATGAAATCAGCCAAAACAAGCTCAATAACTCAATGCATGCACACACTCTTATTGAATGTACGTTAGCCTGTATTGCGAATAGGTCTAGGCTACATCTTGGTTTACTCAGTTTATCAATAGATGAGACATTTACCATTCAAATAAACTATTACCATTATGTTATGTAGTTAGATTGGTAAAAAGAAAAAGTCTGATTGTATAATTGATTCATTCATGCATTCATGGCTGTCTGAAAAATTGACGTTAAAAAATATATATAATTTTATGCTGTTGAACTCAAAAGATTGAGCAGAGCAGTAGCTGAGTTGATCAAATCAAATTGTATTCGTCACATTCTTGGTAAACAAAAGGTGTTGACACTGTCTGGATTAAGGGCCGTTCTATGCCTTTGGTTAAAATATTAATACGCCTTCTTTTTCTGCTGTGGAATCGTTTTTATATCGAGTAGCGTTGATACTCAACCTGTTATCGGTATCCAAGTCAAAGTTCTGGTATCGTGACAACACTAGTGTGTGTGTGAGTGCTCTTGCACAGTGTTTTCTTGCCAGCTTGGCAGTAGATGAAGTGTGTGTGTGTGTGCGTGCGTGCAATGTTTCCCCTGGGATTTTTTTCCAGCAGCGGTGGAAAATCTAGCTAATTTCCTGCAATTCTACACATTTTACCATGGCTTTTGCCCTGTTCTTATGCTATCTGAGTGACTCAAACATTATAACAAAATTGTATTCCCATGCCATGACATTTTTGGAAGTTCAGATTCTCCCTGACTGCCTAGTTTTCATTTTAGTTTTTTTTGTATTTTTTTGATTGTTAGTTCCCAAAGATGATTTTATTTTAAATATATATCTGGTCTTCATACTTTATCTTTTATCAGATTTTTTTGGAGTGTTGGCAATGATTTAGCACTGGTGACCTGCCGCTGCTAAATGAATATAGGGGAAACACTGGTGTGTGTGTGTGTGTGTGTGTGTGTGTGTGTGTGTGTGTGTGTGTGTGTGTGTGTGTGTGTGTGTGTGTGTGTGTGTGGCCTGGGTCACCTTGTTAGAAAGTAACATTTAGTGATTTCAAAGCAAACCTGGGTCAAACACATACCAAATACTTACTGACCTGGGTCAAACACACATACCAAATACTGGTTGACCTGGGTCAAACACATTTACCAAATACTTACTGACCTGGGTCAAACACATATACCAAATACTGATTGACCTGGGTCCAACACATATACCAAATACTATTACAATTACCAAATATCCTATTACTAAACCCCCCCCCCCCCTCCCACAGTGTGTCCCACCAGCTGTAAGCACCGGGCCTGTACCAGAGACAACCAATGTTGCCATGAACAGTGTCTGGGAGGCTGCTCTGAGCCCCACAACAGCAGCAGCTGTGTTGCCTGCAAGAACCTCCAGCACCAGGTAAAGTTGAGATGACTTCAACACACCTTTCACAATCACATTAGTTGATTGTTTATGTGTTTTTGGGGGGGCTGATGTAGATGCTTCTATATACAACACCAAGAGAAATTCCTTGTGACTTTTGTTGCATAACAATAATGTTTCTGATTCTAGATGTTAGAGATGATTCATTATTTTAAGGTCCAGAGCAGTCAAAAATGTGATTTTTCTGAGTTTTCTATACACTACATGGCCAACAGTAGGTGGACACACCTTCAAATTACTGGATCCAGCTATTTCAACCACACCTGTTACTGACAGGTGTAAAAAAAAAAAAATAATAATAATAATGAGTACGCAGCCATGCAATCTCCATAGACAAACATTGGCAGTAGAATGGCCTTAGTGACTTTCAATGTGGCACCGTCATAGGATGCCCCCATTCCAACAAGTCAGTTTGTCAAATTTTTGCTCTGCTAGAGCTTCCCCGGTCAACTGTAAGTGCTGTTATTGTCAAGTGGAAACGTCTAGGAGTAACAACGGCTCAGCCGCAAAGTGGTAGGCCGCAACAAGCTCACAAAATGGGATTGCCGAGTGCTGAAGCGTGTAGTGCGTTAAAATTGCCTGTCCTCAGTTACAACACTCGCTACCGAGTTCCAAACTGCGTCTGGAAGCAATAACTGTTCATTGGGAGCTTCATGAAATGGGTTTCTATGGCCGAGCAGCCGCACACAAGCCTAAGATCACAATGGGCAATGCCAAGCGCCGGCTGGAGTTGTGTAAAGCTCGCTGCCATTGGCGCAGTGGAAACACATTCTCTGGAGTGATGAATCACGCTTCACCATCTGGCAGTCCTGGGTTTGACGGAATCTGGGTTTGACGGATGCCAGGAAAACGCTACCTGGCCAAATGCATAGTGCCAACTGTAAGGTTTAGGGGAGGATTAATAATGGTCTGGGGCTGTTTTTCATGGTTCGGGCTAAACCCCTTAGTTACAGTGAAGGGAAATCTTAAGGCTACAGCATAAAATGACATTCTAGACGATTCTGTGTTTCCAACTGTGTGGCAACAGTTTGGGGAAGGCCCTTTACTGTTTCAGCATGACAATGCCCCTGTACACAAAGCGAGGTCCATACAGAAATGGTTTGTCGAGATCGGTGTGGAAGAACTTGACTGGCCTGCACAGAGCCCTGACCTCAACCACATCGAACACCTTTGGGATTAATTGGAACGCCGGCTGCAATCGCCCAACGTCAGTGCCCGACCTCACTAATGCTCTTGTGGCTGAATGTAAGCAAGTCCCTGCAGCAATGTTCCAACATCTAGTGGAAAGCCTTCCCAGAAGAGTGGAGGCTGTTATAACAGTCTCCACTCCATATTAATGCCCATGATTTTGGAATGAGACGTTCGACGAGCAGATGTCCACATACTTTTGGTCAGTGTATATATCCACACTATGAGGTTGGAATAATACTTTGTGAAGGTGATAATGCCTTTTAGTGTAAGAGCTGTTTGAAAAGACTGTCTGCTATTTCAGCCTGCTTAGGTGGGAAGGAGTTTTGGCCTTGTTTATTTAAACTCTTATGTCATATCTGCTATTACAAATATCACCTACATTTGTTATTTTACATTACCAAATGTTCTAATTGATACGGATGCTCTAATCGATACAGATGTAATTGATTAATCTAACTCATCCATATTCCGTACTACCAGGAGGCCTGTGTGGACCGCTGTCCCCAGGGATACTACACCTATAGGGGCTGGCGCTGTGTCCCTTTCTCCTTCTGCCAGGACCTCCACAACAAGTGTAAGCAGAGCAAGAACAGCGACTGCCACCAGTTTGTCATCCACAATGGAGCCTGTATACCGGAGTGCCCCTCCGGGTATACTACTGTAAACTCTACCACGTAAGTCTACAATACAGTACTATATACTACTGGCAACTCTACCACGTACGTTTACAATACAGTACTATATACTAATGTAAACTCTACCACGTAAGTCTATAATACAGTACTATATACTACTGTAAGCTCTCCCACGTAAGTCTACAATACAGTACTATATACTACTGTAAACTCTACCACGTAAGTCTATAATACAGTACTATATACTACTGTACACTCTACCACGTACGTTTACAATACAGTACTATATACTAATGTAAACTCTACCACGTAAGTCTACAATACAGTACTATATACTACTGTAAGCTCTCCCACGTAAGTCTATAATACAGTACTATATACTACTGTACACTCTACCACGTACGTTTACAATACAGTACTATATACTAATGTAAACTCTACCACGTAAGTCTACAATACAGTACTATATACTACTGTAAGCTCTCCCACGTAAGTCTATAATACAGTACTATATACTACTGTACACTCTACCACGTAAGTCTATAATACAGTACTATATAGTACTGTAAACTATACCACCTAAGTTATACGGAAGACGACTCGAGGCTGTAGTCGCTGCCAAAGATGCTTCAACAAAGTACTGAGTAAAGAGTTTGAATATTTATGTAAATGTGATATTTCAGTTTTTTATTTGCAATAAATTTGCTAAAATTTCAAAAAAGTTGTTTTAGCTTTGTCATTATGGGGTATTGTGTGTAGATTGATGAGGGGGGAAAATGATTTAATCCAATTTAGAATAAGGCTGTAACGTAACAAAATGTGGGAAAAGTCAAGGGGTCTGAATACTTTCTGAATTCAGCGTAATTACAAATCATTTGTAGACTGCAAATTGACGCAAGAAGCCAAAACAGATATTATTTGACTAAAACACACACTACTGGTCGAAAGTTTTAGAACATCTAAAACACCTAAACCCATTCAAGGGTTTTTCTTTATTTTTACTATTTTATATATTGTAGAATAATAGTGAAGACATCAAAACTATGAAATAACACATATGGAATCATGTAGTAACCAAAAAAGTGTTAAACAAATCAAAATATATTTTATATTTGAGATTCTTCAAATAGCCACCCTTTACCTTGATGACAGCTTTGCACACTCTTGGCAGAGTTCCCACATATGCTGAGCACTTTTTGTCTGCTTTTCCTTCACTCTGCGGTCCGACTCATCCCAAACCATCTCCTTTTTACAGTCTTTATGTCCACCAATATGTTTTTTATTATTTTTTGCTCAGAAAACTTGGGGGGCCAAATAAAATCACCCGCAGGCCGCCAATTGGTGATCCATGCCCTAGATCCTATGAGGTTGTGTTATCTGATGTGTGTGCTCTCCCCTCTCATCCTGCAGGTTGGTCTGTACTCCGTGTGCTGGGCTATGTCCTAAGGTGTGTATGGGCCTGAAGATGGTGGACTCTGTGACAGCAGCCCAGGCTCTGAGAGGATGCACCGTTCTCAACGGCAGCATGGATATCAACCTTAGAGGAGGAAGTGGGTATTAGGGGCTCATGTCCAATTTACTGCTGTGTGGGTGTGTGTGTGTGTGTGCGCGCGCTTCCAAAGTAACTTCTGAGTTAATGATGAGTATGTGTGTGTAGATAACATAGCAGCAGAGCTGGAGGCTAACCTTGGACAGCTGGAGGAGATTACAGGCTTCCTGAAGGTCCGGCGCTCCTACGCTCTCGTCTCGCTCTCTTTCCTCCGCAACCTACGGGTCATCAGAGGGGACACACTGATGGATGGGTAAGTTTACTTTCCTTCTCTTCCTGACCCTACTGTTCACCTCCTCTTCCTTATTCTGCTCCTCTTCCTCCTCAACACCTCCTCTTCTTCCTCCTCCACCACCTCTTCTTCCCCCGCCACCTCTTCTTCCCCCGCCACCTCCTCTTCTTCCCCCGCCACCTCCTCTTCTTCCCCCGCCACCTCCTCTCCTTCCCCCGCCACCTCCTCTCCTTCCCCCGCCACCACCTCTTCTTCCCCCGCCACCACCTCTTCTTCCCCCGCCACCTCCTCTTCTTCCCCCGCCACCACCTCTTCTTCCCCCGCCACCTCTTCTTCCGCCACCACCTCTTCTTCCGCCACCACCTCTTCTTCCCCCGCCACCTCCTCTTCTTCCCCCGCCACCTCCTCTCCTTCCCCCGCCACCTCCTCTCCTTCCCCCGCCACCTCCTCTCCTTCCCCCGCCACCTCCTCTTCTTGCCCCGCCGCCTCCTCTTCTTCCCCCTCCGCCTCCTCTTCTTCCCCCTCCGCCTCCTCTTCTTCCCCCTCCGCCTCCTCTTCTTCCCCCTCCGCCTCCTCTTCTTCCCCCTCCGCCTCCTCTTCTTCCCCCGCCTCCTCTTCTTCCCCCGCCGCCTCCTCTTCTTCCCCCGCCGCCTCCTCTTCTTCCGCCTCCTCTTCTTCCCCCGCCGCCTCCTCTTCTTCCTACTCCTCCTCTTCTTCCCCCTCCGCCTCCTCTTCTTCCCCCGCCGCCTCCTCTTCTTCTCCCTCCGCCTCCTCTTCTTCCCCCGCCGCCTCCTCTTCTTCTCCCTCCGCCTCCTCTTCTTCCCCCGCCGCCTCCTCTTTTTCTCCCTCCGCCTCCTCTCCTTCCCCCGCCGCCTCCTCTTCTTCCCCCGCCGCCTCCTCTTCTTCTCCCTCCGCCTCCTCTTCTTCCCCCGCCGCCTCCTCTCCTTCCCCCGCCACCACCTCTTCTTCCCCCGCCACCTCCTCTTCTTCCGCCACCACCTCTTCTTCCCCCGCCACCTCCTCTTCTTCCCCCGCCACCTCCTCTTCTTCCCCCGCCACCTCCTCTCCTTCCCCCGCCACCTCCTCTCCTTCCCCCGCCACCACCTCTCCTTGCCCCGCCGCCTCCTCTTCTTCCCCCCCCGCCCCCTCTTCTTCCCCCTCCGCCTCCTCTCCTTCCCCCTCCGCCTCCTCTCCTTCCCCCGCCACCACCTCTTCTTCCCCCGCCACCTCCTCTTCTTCCCCCGCCACCACCTCTTCTTCCCCCGCCGCCTCCTCTTCTTCTCCCTCCGCCTCCTCTTCTTCCCCCGCCGCCTCCTCTTCTTCTCCCTCCGCCTCCTCTTCTTCCCCCGCCGCCTCCTCGTCTTCCCCCGCCGCCTCCTCTTCTTCTCCCTCCGCCTCCTCTTCTTCCCCCGCCACCTCCTCTTCTTCCCCCGCCACCTCCTCTCCTTCCCCCGCCACCTCCTCTCCTTCCCCCGCCACCACCTCTTCTTCCCCCGCCACCACCTCTTCTTCCCCCACCACCTCCTCTTCTTCCCCCGCCACCTCCTCTTCTTCCCCCGCCACCTCCTCTCCTTCCCCCGCCGCCTCCTCTCCTTCCCCCGCCACCACCTCTTCTTCCCCCGCCACCACCTCTTCTTCCCCCGCCACCACCTCTTCTTCCCCCGCCACCACCTCTTCTTCCCCCGCCACCTCCTCTTCTTCCCCCGCCACCTCCTCTTCTTCCCCCGCCACCTCCTCTCCTTCCCCCGCCGCCTCCTCTTCTTCCGCCTCCTCTTCTTCCCCCGCCGCCTCCTCTTCTTCCTACTCCTCCTCTTCTTCCCCCTCCGCCTCCTCTTCTTCCCCCTCCGCCTCCTCTTCTTCCCCCTCCGCCTCCTCTTCTTCCCCCTCCGCCTCCTCTTCTTCCCCCTCCGCCTCCTCGTCTTACCCCTCCGCCTCCTCGTCTTCCCCCTCCGCCTCCTCGTCTTCCCCCTCCGCCTCCTCTTCTTCCCCCTCCGCCTCCTCTTCTTCCCCCGCCGCCTCCTCTTCTTCTCCCTCCGCCTCCTCTTCTTCCCCCGCCGCCTCCTCTTCTTCTCCCTCCGCCTCCTCTTCTTCCCCCGCCGCCTCCTCTTTTTCTCCCTCCGCCTCCTCTTCTTCCCCCGCCGCCTCCTCTTCTTCCCCCGCCGCCTCCTCTTCTTCTCCCTCCGCCTCCTCTCCTTCCCCCGCCGCCTCCTCTCCTTCCCCCGCCACCACCTCTTCTTCCCCCGCCACCTCCTCTTCTTCCGCCACCACCTCTTCTTCCCCCGCCACCTCCTCTTCTTCCCCCGCCACCTCCTCTTCTTCCCCCGCCACCTCCTCTCCTTCCCCCGCCACCTCCTCTCCTTCCCCCGCCACCACCTCTCCTTGCCCCGCCGCCTCCTCTTCTTCCCCCGCCGCCTCCTCTTCTTCCCCCTCCGCCTCCTCTTCTTCCCCCTCCGCCTCCTCTCCTTCCCCCGCCACCACCTCTTCTTCCCCCGCCACCTCCTCTTCTTCCCCCGCCACCACCTCTTCTTCCCCCGCCGCCTCCTCTTCTTCTCCCTCCGCCTCCTCTTCTTCCCCCGCCGCCTCCTCTTCTTCTCCCTCCGCCTCCTCTTCTTCCCCCGCCGCCTCCTCGTCTTCCCCCGCCGCCTCCTCTTCTTCTCCCTCCGCCTCCTCTTCTTCCCCCGCCACCTCCTCTTCTTCCCCCGCCACCTCCTCTCCTTCCCCCGCCACCTCCTCTCCTTCCCCCGCCACCACCTCTTCTTCCCCCGCCACCACCTCTTCTTCCCCCACCACCTCCTCTTCTTCCCCCGCCACCTCCTCTTCTTCCCCCGCCACCACCTCTTCTTCCCCCACCACCTCCTCTTCTTCCCCCGCCACCTCCTCTTCTTCCCCCGCCACCTCCTCTCCTTCCCCCGCCGCCTCCTCTCCTTCCCCCGCCACCACCTCTTCTTCCCCCGCCACCACCTCTTCTTCCCCCGCCACCACCTCTTCTTCCCCCGCCACCTCCTCTTCTTCCCCCGCCACCTCCTCTTCTTCCCCCGCCACCTCCTCTCCTTCCCCCGCCACCTCCTCTCCTTCCCCCGCCACCTCCTCTCCTTCCCCCGCCACCACCTCTTCTTCCCCCGCCACCTCCTCTTCTTCCGCCACCACCTCTTCTTCCCCCGCCACCTCCTCTCCTTCCCCCGCCACCTCCTCTCCTTCCCCCGCCACCACCTCTTCTTCCCCCTCCGCCTCCTCTTCTTCCCCCTCCGCCTCCTCTTCTTCCCCCTCCGCCTCCTCTTCTTCCCCCTCCGCCTCCTCTTCTTCCCCCGCCGCATCCTCTTCTTCCCCCGCCGCATCCTCTTCTTCCGCATCCTCTTCTTCCGCCTCCTCTTCTTCCTCCGCCTCCTCTTCTTCCCCCGCCGCCTCCTCTTCTTCCCCCGCTGCCTCCTCTTCTTCCCCCGCCGCCTCCTCTTCTTCCCCCGCCGCCTCCTCTTCTTCCCCCGCCGCCTCCTCTTCTTCCCCCTCCGCCTCCCCTTCTTCCCCCGCCACCTGCTCTTCTTCCTCTTCCTCCTCCTCCTCCGCCTCCTCTTCTTCCCCCTCCGCCTCCTCTTCTTCCCCCTCCGCCTCCTCTTCTTCCCCCTCCAACTCCTCTCCTTCCCCCGCCACCACCTCTTCTTCCCCCGCCACCTCCTCTTCTTCCCCCGCCACCTCTTCTTCCCCCGCCACCTCCTCTTCTTCCCCCGCCACCTCCTCTCCTTCCCCCGCCACCTCCTCTCCTTCCCCCGCCACCACCTCTTCTTCCCCCGCCGCCTCCTCTTCTTGCCCCGCCGCCTCCTCTTCTTCCCCCGCCGCCTCCTCTTCTTCCCCCTCCGCCTCCTCTTCTTCCCCCTCCGCCTCCTCTTCTTCCCCCTCCGCCTCCTCTTCTTCCCCCTCCGCCTCCTCTTCTTCCCCCGCCGCATCCTCTTCTTCCGCCTCCTCTTCTTCCCCCGCCGCCTCCTCTTCTTCCCCCGCCGCCTCCTCTTCTTCCCCCGCCGCCTCCTCTTCTTCCCCCTCCGCCTCCCCTTCTTCCCCCGCCACCTGCTCTTCTTCCTCTTCCTCCTCCTCCTCCGCCTCCTCTTCTTCCCCCTCCGCCTCCTCTTCTTCCCCCTCCGCCTCCTCTTCTTCCCCCTCCGCCTCCTCGTCTTCCCCCTCCGCCTCCTCGTCTTCCCCCTCCGCCTCCTCTTCTTCCCCCTCCGCCTCCTCTTCTTCCCCCGCCGCCTCCTCTTCTTCTCCCTCCGCCTCCTCTTCTTCCCCCGCCGCCTCCTCTTCTTCCCCCTCCGCCTCCTCGTCTTCCCCCTCCGCCTCCTCTTCTTCCCCCTCCGCCTCCTCTTCTTCCCCCTCCGCCTCCTCTTCTTCCCCCTCCGCCTCCTCGTCTTCCCCCTCCGCCTCCTCGTCTTCCCCCTCCGCCTCCTCTTCTTCCCCCTCCGCCTCCTCTTCTTCCCCCTCCGCCTCCTCTTCTTCCCCCTCCGCCTCCTCTTCTTCCCCCGCCGCCTCCTCTTCTTCCCCCTCCGCCTCCCCTTCTTCCCCCGCCACCTGCTCCTCTTCCTCTTCCTCCTCCTCCTCCTCCGCCTCCTCTTCACCTTCCTCTTCCTCCTCCTCTTCTTCCCCCTCCGCCTCCTCTTCTTCCCCCTCCGCCTCCTCTTCTTCCCCCTCCGCCTCCTCTTCTTCCCCCGCCGCCTCCTCTTCTTCCCCCTCCGCCTCCTCTTCTTCCCCCGC